>NW_010105076.1:0-3460 GCF_000699245.1 Pterocles gutturalis | reverse complement strand
GCCTCGGGTCCGGGCTGGGTATCAGCGGGTGTTATAAATTTTTTGACGGTTCGTGACAATATGATACAATTTTACCAGTATCACCAATTAACAGGTGTTAATTAATGAGACTGAGTCCTTGTATAGTTGTATTGATCAGTGTTAATTGTTCATGTGTTTCTGTATGTTTGATAAGTTATGGTTAAGAGATTGTTTTACAGTAATTACTTACTTGTTATATAAAAAACTGGAACCCCTAGACTAAAGAGCCATAGAGAAGACTGAAACCCCTAGACTGAAGAGCAATAGCAAAGGAACAGAGCAACAGAAAAGACTGGAAAGCAAGTCAGCATGATTCAGCAGAACACCTGGAGCAATAACTATGTCCTTGAAGAAGCACAAGGTCACCAGAAAGTACCAGAACATCGTACTCAAGTAACAGAACTTCGAACTCTGATTGGACTGAATTCTGGACTGTGATTGGACACTATTTGCCATTGCTAATTAGTCAATTTGGACCAATTCCAGGCCAGAGTTGGAGTGGTGCCATGTGCTGGACTGCATTGATTGGTGATTTCTTGGTCCTAGTTATGTAACACCTAGGCTATAAATGTAGGTGTGCGAGACCATTCGGTGTGCACTTGTAGGCATGAGACCTCTATGCACCCCGGCCTGTTTGCTTGCTTTTTATCGCTTTTTGCTGTTATTGATCGATTTCCAAATAAATTTCAATTGGCTATTTTTTTTTATACGGTTTGGACTCGATCATTCCTCACAATTTGGGGGCTCGTCCTGGATGGCCTTAGACTTCTGACTTCTAACTTCAATCAGGGGAGGTGCACCCCACCTTTTTTTGGTGGCCTCTGATCGAGTTAGAATAAGAACTAACGCCATCCAATTTGGACCCGAATAAAGAGCAAGCAAAGAATCCGGATGTTTTTTCTTTTTATTTCCATTTTTTTCATGTGAGATTGCTCCCAGGAGTGATCAGCGCTGATCTGTTGTGGTAGCTCTCCTAATAGAGGAAGCCTTACACCAAGGAGTGGGTGGCTGCAATGGGGCACCCTCAAGGTTGAGTGCCTCTTCCCAAGGAGATTCCTTGCGCAGGGAGCCAGCAGGTGTTCGTCGCCTGAGGGAGAGGTGACGACTGCATAGCCAGTGCGTAAGTAGCTTCTAGCGTGACAATTCCCGAGGAATCGCAGGCTGAACAGCGGTAGACTTTGGCTGGCTGCCAAGTTCTGCTGGTTGGGACGAACTCCCTTCTAAGACTCAGTAAGTGAGCACAGTAAGCTTGTGGGGGTCAGATCTGGGGGGGAGCAGTGCCTGGCGTGATAGGAGTGTGATTGTGCCAGGACCGGGTTGCCGACGTGAGGTGACGCCGGAGCCTTGTTCCTGAGTGAGTGGTTTCCAGTCTCCAGCGGGGCGAGACTGAGGGGATTCGGTTGCCTGTGCGTGGAAGTGAGTGAATGAGACGGAGCCTAGCTCCGAAGCGAGTGCGGAGGTCTTCTAGCCGCGGTTCCAATATCCCGTGAGGGACTTGGCTGGCGAAGGACCGAAGCGGTTGTGTAGAACTGTTGAGGGTGGGTTGTCTAGCAGTGCAAAGGGGACACTGTAGAGACGTGTGAGTTATTGGAACTCCCCCCACGAAAGTGAGTGTAGGGTGGCAGCCAAGACACTCTTATACGTCAGGTAGCTGAGGGTTGCTAGGACACCACGGCAAAATCCTAGATGGGCCACACTGGTTCCAAGACCCATGTGTGCAGGAGCAATAACAAATTTTTATTTTTGAGTATACCACAGGACAGTCCTTTAGGAATAATGATTAATAATTGGGATAAAAGGGGACCCCAGAAAAGGAAAAAGTAAATTAATTCAATATTGTATAGAGAAGTGGCCAAAGGAGCCTTTAAAGCCGAATGTGTACTGGCCGATGTATGGGTCATTTGAAGACTGGATTTGTCAGGCGTTAAACGAGTACATGAATTTTAAGGAACCATTTAGTAAAGAAGAAAGCGAGTATGCAGAACTATGGATTAGGACAGCAGGTCCTTTTTCGACCTCTTTGTATCCCTTAAAGGCAAAGGAGGAAATTAGGAAGAAGGAGGGGTATCAGTGTAAGAATGAGGAAGAAAATAAAAAGAATGAGAATTGGGAGCCATTAGAACATTTACCACCTCTGTATAGTCAGAAAGCGACTTACCTCCTGTAGCAGCTCCCTACCGCTCTCCCGATCCCCTGGCCGCGCCTGGCCAGCACAGACTGGGGGAAACTGCAGCAGCCGTTCCCGCCTGCTATTTTGTCTTCCTCATCGGCAGCCACGCGGTCCCCCCTGGCGGCGGCCATCTGGGCTCCACCGGCGACGGCGGCCATTTTGGAAAACCCCTCGGTAACAGGAAACCCTATAGCGCCGACAGGACCGGAGTTAGAGAAGCCACCGGCTGCATGTACTAGAAGTAAAGCTGCCCGTGCTTTATATCCACTGCGGGAGGTACCCCTCGGGGGAAATCAAGGAGGTATAGGCTTTGTAACTGTCCCTCTAAATACCACTGATGTTAGAACCTTCAAAAAAGAAATGGAGGTTTTGTTAGAAGACCCTCTAGGAGTAGCGCAGAGCTTAGATCAGTCCTTGGGTCCGAACACTTATACATGGGAAGAGATGCAATCAATTTTAGGAATCTTATTTACAGCTGAGGAAAGGGGAATGATTCGTCAGGCAGGAATGAGATTATGGGAAAGGCAAAATCAGGCAGGACCCCCAGGAGATCAAAAGTGGCCAAATATGGACCCACATTGGGATCAGCAGCAGCCGCAGGGGAGGCAGAATATGAGAGACTTAAGAACCTTAATTATACAGGGAATAAGAGAAGCTGTCCCTAGAGGACATCCATAGAGCCTTCAATGAACAACAAGGAAAGGAGGAATCTCCTACAGAATGGTTAGAGAGGCTGCAAAAAAATCTACAGATGTATTCCGGCATAGATACCAATACAGCAGCTGGGACCGCACTCCTAAGAACACAGTTTGTAGCGTAGTCATGGACAGATATTAGGCGTAAGTTAGAAAAATTAGAAGATTGGCAAGAGCGGGGATTAGAATTATTGCAAGAAGCGCAGAAGGTCTGTGTCAGGAGGGATGAGGAAAAACAGAAAGCCAAAGCCAAAATCTTCGTAACAGCTGTAAGAGAAAGCCAGAGAGCTCCTATTCCAACCACGGACAGGAAAGAGCGAACAAACTATACACCCCATAGGCAGTCTTTCAGAAGAAATAGGGACATCACTTGTCATTATTGCAGTAAGAAGGGACACATTCAGAGGGACTGCCTGAAATGACAGCGAGACAAAAGAATATTCCAGGAAGAATAGGGGTGTCAGGGGCTCTACCTTTTGGGGACCACAACACCCGTAGAGCCCTTGATAAAATTGCTAATTGGTCCCCACAGGGAAGAAGTTTTGTTTTTAGTTGACACGGGTGCTGAGAAATC
>NW_010105075.1:778-1878 GCF_000699245.1 Pterocles gutturalis | reverse complement strand
GTTCACCCAAATGTCCTTGCTCCTTCCGAAAACTGTTTTGCACAGCCTCACCCCCCACTCAGCAGTAGTGCAAGCACCCATACCGTCTTCAGAGAACTTTCCATCCCCTGGGGTCTGGGCGTACTTGCTGGGGTGAGGATATAAAACAGGAGCTTGTGGTCAGACAGGTGTAGCAAAGGCAGGGCAAACATCTGCGGTTCATTGTTCATCGAAGCAAGATGTTCCAGGAGACAGTACAAGGCCTCTGTGTGGTTTTTTATTGGCCAGCAATGTTGAGACAGACAACACAGTCCCAGCAAAGTCCTTCACACCACCCCGTGGCTCAACATTGCAGCCTTGTGGGGTGCTCTGTGGGTGGCATAGGGGGAGATAGAGATGGAGAAGGGATCCTGCCAACTACGCGAGCGAGATACAAAAATGTGATAGTTAAAATTCTTATCTAATAATTACAAGTTAAACACTACAACAATTAACCATAAGCAATAACAAGCAGTAACTAGTAATGACTAGCAATACCTAGTTTCTTGAACTTCGGGGGTTGATTGACAAAGAGATGATATATGTTCACATGAACACCTAAAAGATGGACACTCACAAGTACAATACATACGTATCATAAGAGCAGTCAAGGCAACAGTTAATAATGCAAGAGCAGTATAATAAATTGGTACCAAAGGGTGAAGGTATTCCATTTTTCCTTTTCCAGGATTCAAGGAATACACGGGTGAGAGAAAAAGGGATCAGTCGGTTCGGGGTCGGGGTTAGCATACGCAGTAGGAAAAAGGGTTTCCACGCCCCTTTAACCTAGGGCGCATGTGTTGTTGTGGGGGGGTCTCGAAGGTTCAGAACAAGCGCATGGCCAGGTCCAAATTCTGGCCACGCATGCGTCCAAGGGGATTGGGAGGGGTCAGGGGAGGAGAGGGTACTTCCGCTCATTGCGCACTTAGAATTTCGACTGGGCCTAGACCACGCTCGACTCACCCATCCCCTTGGAAAAATGGGAATCGGGGACGATCCTTTCTGCACTGGCCTGCTGTTCGGGATTTTTGGGGTATTGATTTGGATGGTGATCACCATTGCAATATACGAATGTGTGGTTC
>NW_010105075.1:0-663 GCF_000699245.1 Pterocles gutturalis | reverse complement strand
TCAGGCCCCGACTCAGATGCGTCAAGTCCTGACTGAGATGCGTCAAGTCCCGACTGAGGTACCGGAGACTTGTTTATAGTTTGAGAAGAAAAAGAAGTTAATCATCGGCAAAGTTATCAAGCGGCACTTTAGACTTTTGTTATTACTGTTTCTCCCATGAGCCTGGAGTACTACGGAAGGAAGAATAGAAGGTTCTTCACCACTTCCACAGGACTGTGCAGAACTCACAGGTGGGGTATTTTCATTTCTCTGTTTTTGGTTCTGTCACGAAGGACTTTGCCAGATTGTTCTATAGTTAATTGTTCTCAGGTTCTTGTTTGTTATTAAATTGTTATTGCATTAACTATATAATCCGTATTGTCAATTGCGTATTTCGGCATACTGCTCGAATTTGCTTAACGCCATCAGGTGAAACCGTAATAGCAAATTGCATGTTAGCTATAACGTGTTGAATTAATCTTATAAAACATGGCAAAAATAGTAATGTGGCTAATTCACATAGCAAATAGAATAGTATTCGTTTTACCCATGGGCCCCCGGGAAGCTGGGAAAACAGGTCAATGTCCCAGCCTTTCCAAGTTCGGACGGGAACATGGGCTAACTTCTGTATCTCGGATGTGATTTGTTTTAACTAACCTCACCATTGTCATCAATTTTTAAACA
>NW_010105074.1:0-42182 GCF_000699245.1 Pterocles gutturalis | reverse complement strand
CGAGGATACTGTGGGAGGCCAAACATGATATCAAAAGACAAAAAAGTTCATACAAAAATGACACAGCTGACAAGGCATCCAACTACTTTTATACATACTCGAGAAAACAAATTGTTCTTCATTTTGAAATTCAGATGTCAGCTTCTATCTAGTCCTGCATAGCTGCATAAGCAACCAAACTGGTGATCTTTGGGGAAAGCCTCTTGAAGCTGATAACTGAGCTCACCCTGTTAGGCAACACTAAGTCACTGGAACAGCAAATTCTGACACACAGGGGTGGAGGATAAAGTGAGGGAGAGACACATATTCTTGAATTACCGTAACATAACCTAAATTTCTAGGCTTTAGACCAACGACAGTATGCTTCCCTCAGAAAGGCAACTAACAGAGTTAAACATCCCTCCACACTTGATGTACAATCTCAAACAGCTACAAAAAAAATCATACAATGATTTAATTCTTATGATACAGAATTGAAAGACAATTTGATTTTAATAAAATTTCAAGACATGAAAGAGTCTAGGTTTGATCAACCCTGACTGGTAAAACAGAGTGGTAATGATGATGACAGAGAGTGCAAAAGCAGACTTCATTAATGGAGAAACATCTAAAGTCAACATACACAAAAAAATCATAAATGGTCAAACAATGAGATTAGATAACAAAAAAATCCTCCAGTTCAGGAAAAGAATCCTTACAAATGGACATTTAGCTGCAATAATAAGAAACTCATCACTCTAAACACACCATCCATTTGCTGAAACTACTCTTTAAACGGGTTACAAAAGAACATGAGCCTCACAATCTGCCTGGAGATAAGAGACAAAGACTCAATTACACCTTTTACCATGTGTTTTATATGAGATGCCATATTTCACCATTTTTTATTTCACTTTCAAGGTTACTCCTAATAAGTGCTTCAAGTTATACACTAGACAATGACCTCCAACCATACTGAAATAGTTTTGAAAAAGCAAGCTCAGAATCAGTGAACAAAAATACTCCAAAGTAAGTTCTGAAAGACATTCATAGCAGAAAGCCCATAGTCTTGGTAAATGTTAACACAATGACAACCACTCTGCCTATCTGTACACACCATTGTACTACAGACTATGCCAATGAACCCAACTTCACACTGGTTTGTTTTGAGTTTTTTTGTTTTTGGTGTTTTTTTTGTTTTTGTTTTTTTTTTTTTGCGCAAAGTACCTTATACACGCCTTTACCCCAGTTCCCCACAAGCCTGGGGAAACTACATACAGATTTTATTTCATCCAGCTCTGGGAACACAACTATCCTCTTACAGTGAAACACAGCTAAAACTTAACAAAGCACAACAATGCTACCATGAAGTTTAATGCATAAAGTGGAAAAGAAAATACACACAGCACCTGAACCACATGGCAACCCTTTCATGGAAACAAAAGGCCCTCAGTCAGAAGAGCAGAGATAATATTCTTTTATACTTGCACCATGCACAGAATTACCCTAGGTTCCTAATGAACAGAAAACTAAAACCTATATTACATCTCTTTTTAAAAAATGGCACCTCTAGCCACAAAACTCCTTAAAGTATTAGTTAAACAGGAAGATGAATATGCCACGTTTACTAAATAACTTTCCAGCCTTTATTAGCTGGTTAGCTCATCATAAACCTACCTGGCTTATGAGACCTGAAAGCATCACAGAATAGGTAGTACAATTAGCAGCCAGTGAGATAAACACAAACAGCACCATTCAACAGTTTCATGGGCTTAGTTTATTATACATTTTTATAGTTAGAGGCAGAACCAATAAATAACTCCATTAAAATCTCATTAGCTCTGATCAATGAGTACAGAAGATAGTATAAGAACAAGGCTGAATTTAATGTGCTAGTGAAGGAGAAACAGGAGCATTTTCTTCAGGACTCAAGAAAAAAATTGACCTAAACTTTAACTAATCTTCTACATATCTGCAGCGAAAGAAGACAGATGAGTGTAAACACAACAGAAATAATGCAGCATTTGTTCACATGATTAACCACTGTCTTCATAGGAAAAAAACAAACCATCTTCACAACACAGCACTAAAGACCGCTTAATTCCTACACTTCCTTGTGAAAAGCCAGCTGCTAAAATAAAATGTGCTCAGTCTATTAAAGATATTTCATGCAATTGCAGGTAAGGATTAATTCTTTTCATTTCTCAAGAGGATGGATTCTGATTTTTAGCCTAAAAATTACTTAGGTTTACACAGTTACACTGTCCATGTCTATACTTACTGTTAATTATTTCCTTTCTAACAACTCTTGGAAACAGCAGGCAACTCCAATCAAATTTAAGAGCAACTGGAGTTTTAAAAATATCTTTAAATTCATAAGTATTTCATGAAAATAAGCAGAGGTATACATAATGATCCTCATGAGAAAAGGCTGGCAGAACACAGCTATCTTTTTTTTTTTTTTTTTATTTGCTTTGTAGGAGGCCAGACCTGCTACTACTTTTTTTTTTTTTTTTAATTGGCTTGGTAGGAGGCCAGACATGCTACTACCAGCTAGCTGATTAGTGCTCAGACCAGCTACTGCATATGCTGCCTCTTGCCTGGTGGAGGTGTCAAAGGACGTGGTAAAGAGATCAGAACACAAGGCTGGGTTTGTAAAAAGTTTACAGAATCTTCCTCCCTCTCTTGTAGACATCAGACAAAGTGGAAACTGGAACAGCGTTCACTGCACACCGAATCTTTATGTTAACTATAGGAAAACCACATTATAAAAAAAAGGCAGCACTGGGTTCAAAAAGAAGTCTGGAAAATCCATCTCCTGTAAGCAAGATGCCACCACTTTAAACTGATGGGATTAGAAGAGCAGAAATCCAGCATAAAGATACTACTTTTGACAAGAGAAACCCACCAATTATCTTCAGGTGACAGAAAGCAGTCCTACACCATAAAACAATGGCTGATGTGGAAGAATCCAATGGGTTTAAGGGGAATATAAAATGCTTTAATCTTGAAATTCTGGCTTTCAAAAGGCATTACATTAATTCTGAAACTAAGAGAGTGATATACTTACACTGCAATCGAGCTTGCAGTCTTGTAAACATGAACTGCTATCTACATAAAGTATTACAGCTTGTTAACCATAAATCAAATATAAAACATAGCACTATCACTTCAATTTAAGTGACTTCTTTTATTTTAATAAGTCTGAATATTTCAAGTTACTTTCCCTCCATATTTATTCTAAAATTCCACAGTGCTTCTTCCATAATGAATCTAAATACTGCATGAGCTGAACTTCACATTTATAAATATTTTAAAAAAAGATGAAGCTTTCCAATGTAACATCTTACTTTCATTACTTGGTCCTTTTGATAAGCTGAAACCAAATATATCATGGATTATAAAAGAAATTAAGTACAGCTTACTTATGTAGATGAAACTATGAAAATACTCATAAGAGAAAACAGACAGAATTAATATTGGACTATAAAAAGAAACTGAACAGTATTTATAAGTTTTAAGAATAGTTTATCTGAGCTTAGAAGCAGCTCAGTGTTGCCAAAATAGCTTCAGTAAGTTGCAGCCAGTCCAAACAATGGCACAGCTTCCAAAGTTATACATGATAAATACAAATAATGAAAGATGAATAGATAACTCACCACAAAACAGATGCAGGGAAAGGAACAGACTTTATAATGTGATAGTAAGTACTGGCTGCATTACAGAAATGGAACGCTGACAATTGTTCTACATTAGCCTCATCTCCCTCAAATTTCTTAACTGCCATTGCCTAGAACGTGGTCTTCACCATCGCTGCTGGTGATGTAGGAGACAGCACTCCTGATGCTGTCATACATATATAATTCGTATTACAGTATGGGAGTGAAAGGTACTCACACAAAGCAGTGCAGAAGATACAAATTTTAGTGTCAGGATAATGCTAGTAAAGTCAAGTATTACAGAAATAACAACAATGACAACAGACAGGCTTAAAGGCTGAATTACAAACACACCACTCCAACATGATCCTACCCCTTTACAATTCAATCTAGCCACCAAAGAACAAAAGTCCTAGTGAGGTCGATCAGAATTTTAACTCTGACACTGCTCCGTTGCTTCTGCCTAACACCCAAAACACTAGAAGGGAAAACACCACCTGTAGCCTTTCCAGTCACAGTCCATTCTCAACTCACAAAATCTAAACAAAAAAAACCCACCAAATCTAGGCATCTTGCAAATTCCTGGCAGGAAAGCAGATTTTTGCAAGGGCCTAAGCCTGCTCCCATCTTCTCCCCCCACAGCCTATAGTATTTGTAGGGCACCTCGTATCAGATGCTCTGGAGCATGATCATGCCTCTTATGAACAATAATAACAATACCACCACACCCTACTGCATTGGCTGCAGATCTGGCTCCCCGGCCAGACAGGGAAATGTGCAGGCCAGGCACTCAGCATCACATAGCTGGCCCACACTGCCCAGTTCTTGCAAGGAGTCCCCAGGGTACAGTGGGGAGTGGGCATTAGACCACAGACTAAATTATCATCTCATTCAACATTTTTTCTCTCTCATTCTACCTCTGTTCTGTCTTGAGGTTTATGGGGCAATCACTGCAAGGGGCAGGTAGAAAAGACCAAGCTACTGACAAGGTCAGAAAGAAAACAGGAAAACATTATCAGCCTGCAGATCAGCTTCCCACTTTGATCACAGCTGCACACTCCACCTGCTTAGAAAGGCAACAACTACACAAGCTCATCCTTCCCCTTAGTCAAAACAGAAGGAGAGTCAGCTGAGATGTGCTGACTGAAAAGACACAATGCAGATCACTTGATCCTTCTGTAGGCAGATAGGAACTGCCTCCCAACAACTTTGGGAAATCAAAGCAGTAGCCTGAGGGAAAAAAAAAAAAAAAAAAAAAGGCTTTCTTCTTTGCCTTCTCTACCCACAGCTAGGTGCATTCAGACACAGCCTGAAGGAATATGAGCTATAGAAAAGAGATGGAATAAACAGAATAAAACACCAGAGGAAAGAAGAGGAAAAACATCAAAGGCAACTGCAGCTAGCAGCTGGGAGGAGAGATTAAATCCCTTGTTAAAAATCCATGTTTTACAGGGCTTGCTAAAACATATAAAAAGGGGAATTTCTGGTATTATATCCACCTGTCTATCACCTTGTTCAGCCTTCAGGGCAAACAGTGTTTTGCTTTAAGCCTCTTAAATCAGTACATTACATTACTTGGGTATTGTTATTTACAAAGTGTTCTATGTGCACCTACTGCTTTACAGACAATTGAAGTGACAGCTCAGGCCTTAAATAAGATGCAACATTTAATAAGAGAGGCATGGCAGCTCAAGATGACAGTAAACAAAAAGAAACTGTATTAAAACATGCATCAAAACAGTGAAGGAGGAGACATATATAATGTGCTTGCAAATTATTAGTTACTATTTTTAAATCAAAGGACTGTGATCTAAGGATTAAGAGATCACTTGGGATGAAAATAAATAAATCTGGGTTCTCTACCAAATTCAGGCACCAACAGTCAACATACTCTTTGACAAACTGGCAAGCCCTTATCCTTATCTAAGTTTTGAGGAAAATGATAGCATTTCCTCTTGTAAGACTAGAAAGGCTGTTTTAGTAGCATAATAAATTGCACAGAATCTCACATACTGTCTGCACCAGACCCATAACTAGTGTTTGAACCACAAGGTATTTTTTTGAGCTATGCTGTCTTGATGAAACAAATAAGACAGTACAGAATTGCCCAACAACCTAGGGAGAATGAGCGAATTCATACTTACTCTTCACTAGGAAAACGTGAAAACTTACTGCTGTCTGAATTTCTCCTGTTTCCTGTTTAACTAGATCGATTTTATTTATAATTCTTTCTTTTGTTTTACTACACAACGGCTAAAATCTGAAATTTCTGTCCCATCATACTTGCAGACAAGTCCAAATCAACCTTTAATTTTCTTACCAATGAACTAGTGAGTTTATTTGGTCTCTCACCATAACATAGGTCATTCAGATATGTACATTCATGGAGCCTATTTTCCCCCTAACTCTCTATTTTTTCAACACCTTTTTGAATAGACACTAGAATTACTCTGTGTTTTAGCACAGTCTCACAAATGATGCATTCTAAGGTCATGCCACTTCCTTCTCCTAAACGATACTACTCTGCTTCTTCATCTGAAGATTGTACTCACCCTCTTACCTCCTCAGAGATTAACAGGTGCTCAGGACCAAACTATTCCCAAGCATGACCCAACCTATTTTTCTGGAGCTGCTGCCCTCAACTGTCTTATATTCTAGAATCCATAACTATGATCTACAATCTTTTATTGTGAATGTGCCGACTTATACCTGATTGTGTTAAAATGCATGTTGTTCAAATAAGCACATATCACCAATCTGAGTCAACCTATGTAATTCATTTTCTACCTTCAAATAAATAACATTCAATGTCACCAATATTTTTAATCTAAAAAACCATATACTGTATTTTCCTACAGATTGTTAAAGATACTGGACAGTACCCAGACAAAAACTCTGAAAACAATGAATGATCTCAATTTTATAAAGCAACAAAAGGCTGTCTTTTCCCCATTTTTTTCCCCACTGTTTCTTAGAACACTGTAACTCCTACAGATAGTGGTATGTAAACTGAAATATGCATAAAATGAACCTCAAAGAGCCTGCAAACAGACCATTTGAAATGGCCATTCCCATTATTGGTAAAAGCTTGAAAACCAGCTGGGACATATGAAAATTAATACACCACTACAGGCCACCAAAGAAGTGAATGAAAAGCAAATCTAATGCAGCATGATTACTCAAAGCAGTAAGAAAATCCAGTGCTGCAAGCAGCACTAGCTGCCAGCAGTAGTAATGCCAGCTTGTAAAGCCTGCTAAGAAGGAATTACAATAATTGGGGATTGTGGTCATGAGCTACTATAGCAAGTCATCACCGGACAACAGGGGCAAAGCCTACGTATCCAGATAAAACACATTTTTCTTACTGTGTTCGTGGAAAAGGTGTGCTCACAAGCAGCACCAAGATTTTTTTGGTTTACACCTTGTACCTGTATGGCTCTCAAGCCAAAAGAGCAAAGGAAAGAATAACCTTCAAATTAAAAATCTCCAAAATCCAACAGGTTGTTTTGTTTTGCAGGGAGGTAGGGAATTAAGTGGCTTCAGTATATCCACAATGACCATTAAAGAAGAGTGAAAAATATAACACTAACTTCAAGGTAGATCAAAAGAAGGGATTTTGCCATGGTGGCAATGGGGTTGTTACGCTATCTGATAAATAACATAACTGGCTACATCAGAACAGATGTTAAAAGCATATGTTAACGGCAAGGCTGCTTTCAAAGCAGCAACATGAAAGCAATTGGGCTTTTCTCTGCACCATCTACTTTGAATACCGGAGTTTTTATCAAACCCGAAATTACCACAGCATTTGCTAAACTAAGGTTAATATGGGCAGCAATAAAGGTAAAGTAAAATCTAAACTACAGCCAAAGCAGAGTACAGTTGACCATGAACTGCAATGCACATAAAACACAACACTATGAGGTGTATTCTTCCTAAGGCCTTAACTGTATGAAGTGCTTTAAACACGCTGTACAAATCAGTTTAATCCTACAGAACCAAGAAGCAGGATTTTCATCCAGCATATATTACTGCTTATTCCTTTGTTCTGAATCATGGCTGCTGAATCCAAGAGGTTAACAGCTGAAAATTAGCATATTCCTCTAACATTTGAGAACACTTTAAAGCCCTCATTAATTTTTCTTATCTGTTAATACACTCCCCCATTACAACTCAGAAATTTAATAAACTAACATGCTAGTAGTGCACCATTTGAAAACCTTTTAGAACAGTTTTGTTCATGAATCCTCCTATCTGAACTTAATATTTCCCTGGTAGAGTTGCACAGTCAACAAGAGTTACTCTATTCACCCCTCATGTCACAGTACAGTCCTGAGTTTCAGATGTCGCAGTTGAGTCATTCCTGGGAACATGGCAATGCCACAAAGAGTGAATAGGCTTTCATGAATATCAACCCTACAAGCAATAAAAAAGCAAAGACCAAAAGGTTTTTAAAAGCCTGTTTTTCCTCTATTCATTATTTTGAGCTTTAGAAAACCCTAAACCACTGAAGAAAACAAAAATGCCAAGAAGAAACAGCTGCAAAAATGGCACAATCAAAACAGTTCCAACATATTTTAAAACACTTTTCGAAGTTTGCCAGATTTTAGCAAATAATAACTAGGTCAAATTTCCTAAGTTTGCAGACAGATGATCAGTTTCACAAATAATTTTATCATACATTTGGAATATATGTTAAAATTCTATTTACATTCATCTACAGATTATAATATTTGACTACAGAAGCTTAAAGATATTATATGTTACAAAATATTTTCCCAAATCTAGTAACAGCTTAAGGCAATTCTTTCAGGAAGGCTGTAATACATGACCTGTTCTCAAATGCTTTTCGCTCTATAAGCAAGCACAGCATAGGATATGTGTGAGCTGGTATGTGTAACAAGATACAAGGAAAATAAATAAGGTGCTCTATAGATGAGATAACATAACAAATTAATAACAGAGCTATACAGCTATGCAAATACTTATATGAACTGAAGGGAGGCTTTTGAAGATTCAGTATAGTACAGTGTGTTTCAATGGGCGTGACAGCAATCAAACTATCAGCACTGCTCTTTCAAATGTATGCTTTGAAAAAATGTTAGTAGGCTGTCTTATACATTCAAATCCAGTATTTTTTTGCAAATATAAAGAGATGATAACTTGTAAAATAATTTTTTTAGAGTCAGTTAAAGTCAAGAAAGAGGTCAGAATGAACAAAGAAATGTTCCTTGTACCAAACTTTAACCAATGCCATGGACTGAAACTGATGCTGAAGGTAGAGTTCCTCACTCCCTTGTACACTTCACAATCCGATGTAACATAGGCAGTAAAAATCCTAAATCTCATGGATCTTATTTTTTTTCTGAAAGATCTGGTCTCCTTAAATGCCTTTGCAACATCAGGCCTTAACACTTCAGGCCCACATTACACTATATTGATTAAAAGAGCAATTCAGAAAACCTGGGGAAAAGAAAAGGGGGGCTGAACAATCACAGTCAATCTCATCACCTCAATGGCATGCTGTGATTGTAATTAATCCTACATTTATTTCAAGAACTTCACACCCTACATATAAAGCAGCAACTCCCTGCTGGCTTTAGACTAGATAATTACGTTGTAACAAGGACTAGGCTCTATTATAACGAAGAGATGAAAAGGAAAACAGACTTGTGAAGCCAGCCTATCTTTTAGAGTATGTCTCACCTGCAAACCAAGAGAAGCAAATACAACATGCTTAGGAATATCTGACTTAGCTTTAATTTAGTCAGTTCCAATAAAGACAGTAGCTTTTACAGAGACTGTATAAATGTCACCATGAATCCTGGTTTTTACTTTAAAGCAAATAGTCCACTCTTGAACTGGCATGTTACACCTACCGTCACCAAACTTGGCAAGATTGCATTTGTCTTAGGATGTGGAGCACATGTACGTGAAGGTGCGACTACAGAGCACCCATACATTAAAGCAGCCTATATACCAGTACAACAAATCAAGTAGCAGACACAGTTCCACAGGACACACTGAGGCAATTTAACAGCTCACCTCTCAACATACAGATCTCCTTAACTGCGCGAATTGAAGCTGCACACAACACAAAATGATTTTATAATTTTTTGCAAGAGAACAGATCATGTATGAGGTGAGATGGTAAGTTAAAAGTAGAAAAAACAGTGATAATGAAAAATATAATGCAAATTACATGGGATCAAACACCTTATTCTCCTGCATTCCTTACACACATAAAACTTTGAGAAGTATACAACTACATAACAGTGCATAAGTGTACTAACCCCTGGAAAACTGCCAGGAACACTGACAGCTTCACCTCCAATTCAGGAACACAAAAAATATACATTCACTGATGCTAAAGTGGTACATGTTGAAACATGTATTTAAACACCAGGTAAAAATATTTTTAATCGGTATGGGCTCAACTGTTACCTGTCCTAGTTTCAGCTGAAAATTATGAAGGGATGCAGAGCAGTATGCACTTAACTGCCTGCACAAGGACTCAGCCTTCCACCTAGCCACTCGTGTTATGGCCAGCAGGCATCACATGGCCGAGCTACCAGAAGGCACATATGTACAACAGTGGACAACAAAAAGCAACGTGAATAGAGACCTGGACAAAGGGGAATACAAAGCACTGGGGAAAGACATCAGGCTACACAAAGGAACCTCAGCACAGCAAGAGTCAGTGGGTAGACTACTCCAACTTCTATAAAGGACACAACTCTTAATAGGCTCACAGACACATAGCTCCCCTCCAGCAGAAGGGGAAAAAGTTCTCTTGCAACAAACCCACACCTAGATTCCCCTGCTCTTAGCAATCTGTATTGCAGCTAGCAAACAAGATAATGGTTTCCTCAAAGCTCCTTCTCCTCTCCCTCATCTCTGCTCAAAGTAAGGTGTGAAAGATGGAGAAAAGCTCAGACTTATAATACAAATTCAGTTATAACTTCACCTTGGAGAGGCCACCATATGTATCACAGTGGTTTGTAGAAGTTCTGACCTAAAGAAAAAAAGCACGCAACCCAGCCAAATTAAATTTAATTTTATTATGGAAATGAAAGTAATAACAGAAGTGACAGCAGGGTGGATGATAAGCTCACTTAGCAGGGGGATCAAATGAAGTGATGACATGTCATTATGACCTCAGGGGTTAAAGATGCAATTTTCCATCTGGCTGCATCTGGCTTTTCAACATAAATGTTGACACCACCTGCCGAGATTTACTACAAGCTGCCTCCATAGGTCTTTTTCTCGCTTCTGTTACCCAGGTTAACATTTACTTTTCCCTCCTCTCTGGTAAGTTTTGCTGAGCAACATGCTCCTTCTTTCTTCAAAACCTAATGAACAGTTTAAAGGACTTCACATGCCACTTCCTTCGTACAGTAAATCAAATTATTAAATAGTAACTTCACAAGCAGCTCAAAGAGAGATACTAGAAACCTAGAAGCAGGTAAAACTAGCTTTAAGATTGCAAACAGGAAGACAAAATTTTAGCTACGCTTGTTAATATCTTGCATTGTCCAAGACTTCTGGGAATCTACTTTTCTCTTGGTAACAGGTACCTGAGTGAAATAATTTTTCTGAAAAAAAAATCCTCAGGATTAAAGAACTAGCTTGTACTCACCATATCAAATTGACTAGTAGCCACCTGCATGTGTTTTATTCAGCAGCTTAATAATTTCCAATTCCAGATACATTGTGTTTAAAATAAATCACCTTTTGCCAGCCCAGTAACACACTCACTTATTCATCTAATTTAGCCACAGCCAAACTATGATCTCAAAACAAATTTGTAATCAAGCTATTGACACACTGTTGGCTGTAAGGGTGTTGTTTCCACATTGATTATTTAAAAGCTAGGACCCACCAGTGTCATCCCTCTCCTGAAGGCTTCATCTGAAATAGGACTACATGGTTACTACCACTTGATAGATCCATTACATTTTTGCCTGTGCCAAACTTGTTTCTAAACCTACAGCTCCCAGACTTTTTTCTGCCAGTACAGGTGAGCTAAAAAGCTTGCTTCTATCTGGTTTTGAAGTGCTCAGATTCTTCCCTAAAAAGAACTTACAGCCTGTTTTAACAGTTTAAACAAAAAGGCCCTGACCGCCAAACAGGGAAAGAGAAGAAGAAAAGAAAAACCCTCCACAGATTTTGAGAGCACCCTGGGACTACAGCTATGAAAAGACAAGAGAAAATGGAGACAAAGAAAGTTAATGAAGCTTGCACAGAGCAAAGAATAGCTAAGAAACAAAACAGGGAAAGTATCCAGACTGATCGGACATTCAAATAACTCCATTGAGGAAGAGGTACCACACCTCTCTCCAGATGCCTTACCTTGGGGAGCTGGGAACCCTTGTCCTCAACAGACAAGTCGCCACCCATTTCTGTATTTGTTAGTGTATTTTCTGAATGACAAGCGAACTTTCCTGTTCCCTTTAATGTAAGGGAAAAAACAAAGCGTTCCTGTTTCACTTCACACATGCTTAACTTCAAGTACATGCTTCACTGCTGAACTGAACAGGAATGACTTAAGCGTATGCTTAAAATGCTGCTTTCCTGATTCAGACCCTATTTTTAGGAACCGTTTCTGCAGTTCCTCCTAATGACAGACAACTATTGTGCCATGTCATTATGACAATAAGATAGCTTAATTGCCCTCTTTCCAGAAGCTGTCAGTTCTGCCTAACTAGTACATAATGTATGCGTCTGGGAGTAAATGTGTTAATATATCAGTCACTTATATCTACCATACATTTTCCTCTGCTGTATTTAAAGAAAGCCTTGGTTTTTATGACTGACTTGCTAGACATTATATTCACTGATATGGGCAGCAGTGATACCAGTGTCTAATGACTCATTTCTTTGTGAAAGATGCATGAAATAACTTTCTCCTTCTTCATTTACTGCACTTTTTAAACTCAACTTCAACCTGAACATGGATTTCCCCATACTTGCATTTAAGGTGTTGCCAAAAAAGGCCTCCTTAAAAATAACAGTGTAAAATAAACTGGCTATTCCTGTAACTAATCAGGATTGACGAATCAAAACATTTGGAAACACCTGTAGTTGCTTTAGTGTATTTTGTGCATTGTTACCTATAGGAACAGTCATTGAAAGCATACAGAGAAGAATTAAAATTAACAGTATCTACAACATGGAATAAGCAGCTGTGAACTGGAGGCCTTTAATTCTCTGAGAAGTACTGGTTAGGTCACACCTAAACATACAGCCTATGCAAGCTAGCTGAATTCTCTTTCATATTCCTCTTTCTGATCATGATTATTACCAAATTCCCTCTGTATCTTCTCACTGTTTCTTGGGTCTTGTGCACTTCAGAAGTTATTTTTTCTCCCACAGTCTCTTACTAAATTGTGAAATGGAATGCAAAGACTATATTTAACCACTGTTTTGAGAGTTTATAATGTTGTTGTATTAACAAATATGACAATAGCATTTTTTGGTGTTTATATTAGTAATGCCTTCCTTTTCAGAGAAATATTACTTGCAACTTATACACGTACTTTTGTGGGTCTTCAGAGAAGGTAGTGAAGAAATAAAAAGGGAGAAAAAACAAAAGCTGTGTGAAACATAGAATAAATCCGACAAGCACAATATAAAGCTTAGTAAGATTTGGACATACAGGTTTCTTTGTTCATTTAATCCATTTCTCATTGTTTTCCTACCAATACTTTTGCTTTTAAAGCATTAAAGCATGCTGGTACTTCTAACCAGTCTGGTTGCAAAGTTCTCAAGACTCTGGAAATAAGTAAAGCCACCGTGACCCCACTGAAAGAACACAGGTGAGACACAGAAGTGCTGAAGTGTAGCGACTTTGTCTGGAAGTGGCAGGGTCACTGTTTCCTCTTAAGGGAAATGGAAGCCAAAGCATACTGCCAAGGAGAGTGAGCTGGCAAGCAACTACAGGGGCAGGAATACACAGTGCAGAAAGATCTGTGACACTTATTCCAGTGCTAATAATCAATTGGTACAACTGCTACAGTCCATAAATCAACTCCTTCACACAGATGTAAATGGCTCGCATGTGCATCTGACCAGAATTGGAAGTTGTCAATTCTATTGGAAATTATAAATTCAATCCTGAACTAGGAGTTTTCCAGCCTTTTTCCTAATGTGACGTAAGTGCTACATAACCATTTTTCTTTCTAAGAGAGATCACAATGGAAGGAAAAATCCCCAGAAGCTGTTTTTCCCCCTAATCCATTAATATATTAATGAAATATTACATTTTTATTTAAAATGCAATTGCTCATTCCCTTCTCCAGTGATGTCACTGCATAAAAAAATCCACTGAATATCTTCTCTTATGTAGTGCAGAATAGCTGGATAGCCAAGGTTACTAAATGAAAGAGTGATCACATTTTCCTTTTTAGCATGTCTTCTGATTTTACTGATACTTGTTCAGAGACGAAGTATACTAAAAACATTTCCCACATCAATAACTACTTAAGAACTTACTTAGTTTTTTGAATCCAGATGCAGTAGTCTGTAATGAAGAGATCATTCAGGATGTAGGCAGGGTCATTCTCCATAAAAATCTTGTGAATGTCCAGCAGACACTTCAAAACTGCAGCTTTTCCTGGAAACAGATGTTTATTTTTGTAATTCACTAGGAATCATAATAGGTGATCTTCACCATCTTCTCACCTTTGAAGCTTTAATAACCATATAAAAACAAAACAAAAAACCCAAGCTAAAAAGTAACTTGCAGGTAAGGAAGTTATGCCCCATCATTTACCTGAAGGAAGATAAAACCTGGTTCCCTGTATGCATACACAAATACCTATGTTGGAGAATAAAAGGGTTGAGAACACACAGCCCACAGCAGGGTGAAGCATGCAGGAGCCACAGCAATTGTGTAAGGCAGTGGAAGCAATACTATCACCTAACATCTAACCATTGCCTTAAATTAAGCAGAACTTTTCCTACTTCTGCTAGTTACAGAATAATTTGGCAAATTGAGCCCCCAGAAAGAAAAACTCACTTCAAGTTCAAGAAGGTGCCATTTAACATACAGTTGATAAATGCAGTAAGAGAGTAAAAACTTGAATGTTTTCTTGTGACACAACCAGAAATTTCTGTAGTCAGTTTAATTTTCTTCACATGCAACCATTGTTCATGAAGAAGAGAACAGGTTAATGTAACCTCCAAACAGCTGGAATCTCCTCCCTTAGTTTTCTGATGCAAGTTACTAAAGGGTTAAGTGCTGGAACACTAAAAAAACTAAAAAAATTCACTGTTTAATGGGGGGGGTGGTGAACCAAAAACACTCAAATAAAAACAGCCACTACTGCAAATGAAATCTAATAACACTCTCCCAAGAGGCTGGCTTCTCCTAGGCTATGAAACCTGAACATGGATGAAATTACATTTTACAGATTAAAAAAAAAAAAAAAAGATCAGAACTCCCCCTGCTGTTCAAGCACAAAATTTGTTTGTCTGTTTTTAAGTAACTGCTGAAAAAATAGAGAATTAAAGTTAAAAGATGCGGAAGATGGCAATAAGGAGCAAGAACCTTGAGAGTAAAAAGCCACGGCAAACAGAACTGAAAAACCTGCTGGTTGGGAAAAGTCAGGAAAGAAAACATAAAATCCCAAAAATAACTGAAGAGCTTTTAGATCACCATCAATATTTGTCAAGCAAAGACTGGTGAAAAAGAAGTGACATGTGGAATTACAATTTTGATAATTTTTTAAGGTTCTAGCTGTCAAGCTGCCAGCCTGAACCATTTACAACATCCACTACTGTTATTCATCTGCCAAGTAACAATGTAAATTAGTGACTGTAACACTAATTCTCAATAAAAAAAGTATTTCTTCATAAATTAAGGTAAATTAATTATAGTAGCTTAACGGGCCTCATATCAGAAAGGATGCAAATCTAGCCAGACTTAATAAAATAGTGAACACAACATACACACACGGATCTTGGCAAACTATCAAACTTCTGCTTTCAGAATATGTGTCTTATACATGCATCTCACAAACAGGAAGTCCTTACACACAACTGCATTTAACTCCTTACCACAAGAATTAAAAATAAGAGCGAAAGACCAAACATGATTTAAGCCTTAATATACTTAATATGCATTATACTGAATAAATACACTGCTTTTTATGTACAGATAGGGATTATTCAAAAAAACTACTAGTTATCTTTAAAAGAACAAACTTCTGCAATAGAATCCAAAATATTTCATTTTCTAAGATATTTAAATTTAAGACGTAGAACTGAAAGGTAGATGACTTAAGACAGGCTCTAATATCCTCTATTTTTTGGTGTGAAGATCTGTGTTAGAGGTAAAAGAGTATAACAACCAACCTGAAATTGGGATATATTGCAAGACAGGGTATCAAACTGAAGTATAACCCATTGTTTTTTGTGAGACAAAAGCAGTTTTCTTTTCCTGCCATTAAAAATCATTACACTGCTGTTGGGGAGAGGATGAGTTGCAATTTCAGAGGAAAAGCAGTAGAGAGGCTGAGCAGACAAGGCAAAAATCATAAAAGTTACAGCATATGTCTGCAGATCAGTGGATTCTTCTGGAGTTCATTGCTATGGCAGCTGGCAGATGACAGCCCACAACTTTAATTCTACAGTTTCAGAAATCCAGTCCTCTTTCTACAGATGAGTTCAAAAAAGGATACAATTTGACGCCCGCTCTGTTTCTGCCATTTGATATAACAACCTACTGACTTTACACCATCAGGAAACTCTACCAGCTTTCATACTGACTATTTGGAAGCAAAGGAAATTAATAGTCCTATCACTCTATTTTACATTATTTTTACTGCAGACTTCTATATGTTTTTGCACATTTTCAAGAAGAAGGAGCATTCACCTAAAAAGATAAACTGAACTTTACCGTCTCATTAAAAAGTGAGAACAGCAGCATTCTTAAAAACAAGAAAATAACTCTGACAGACTTTTAAATGAAAATGTCCTGGTAATAACTTACCCAGCTAGGCAATAGTACTATTTGTTTTTAATGGGCAATTATATACTCTTAGTGTTAACTTCTGTATGGAAAGAAGCAAAGCATATTTTATTCACAGAAAAGAGCACAAATGAGTTTTCTCTTATTAGCTCATAGATGATAACTTCCAGATCAGTATCACACAATGGTAACACAGTGTCAGTAAATAACTGACAGAACCAGCCCATACCACTACTAAAAAGAAAAAGGACTCCATATATTTACATATAAAACACACCTGATAAATTTTTGTTAGTCGGCTGTCAAATGCAGTATATACACTTAGTTGGAAATAACTTTGTAGCTGCATGTACCACTGCATTTTATTCCCTTTTTTTAATCCTATCCAAAGAACAGACAAATACCGTAGACATCCTAGATAACTACGCTGAACTTTGAACAGTTTTGCTGAAGTATTTTAAGTATTATAGATCACTAAAACAGCATATGAAAAAGCGTGCTGAGGACCTCAACATTAATCAGCTTAATGCATTCATCTTACAATTAAAACTTTGGCTGGAAGTCTTAATTAAAAATAAAAGTGTTTCAACCACAGACAAGGATCCTTAATAGCTTAAAAATGCAGTGTCCTGTACCTTGGAAGTGATCCACCAACATAGCACTCACATTTTTAAAATCAAGTCACATAACTTGAGGCATAACAATTCAGTCCCATCAGAATTCTTTACTCTTTTTAAATAAATCAGTTTACTGTGCTTACTATTATTATTATCGAAACATCGTATTATACTATGTCCCAACTTCTGTTACCAGCATCCTGAAAGAAGGATGAGGTCAACTCAAACTGATTCTTCCTTTAAGTTAAACACCAGTCCTTTTGAATCTGCATGAAAATTAAAAGTTTTGCAGTACTTTAACCAAATTCATTATCTGTCACTTGACAGTCATTTTTACGTACATTCATCACCACATACACAGTGCCAAACTGGTGAGGCATAATTTCCGTAAACAGAGTGTAACAGAGTACTTAATGCTATCTATAACTACTATGCTTTGCCCATTGCATAGTTTGCTAAGTATTTTGTGAAACTAGAAGTTCCTCAAAAGCATGGCTCAACCTTCACTGAAGTTTGAAAGAGGAAACATTTTGACTGAATAAATGTGCCTCGGCAGTAGAAGCATTACCTACACATCCATACACAGACACACTTCTTTGCCCCTCTCTGATTATAGCCAGGTAATACATCCATTTTGTAAGTTTCCCATTTCTTTGGTAGTTGACTATTAAAAAAAAAACAGTGCTTTTCACACTTATGCACACATCATAATAGTAAATACTAATTTGATACACAAACCCCAGAACTCTCAGAAGTTAATACTAATCACCATTACTTTTATCAGTTCACTGCTAACTTACTAATGCCCCTCCCAACAGATTTATGTCCACATAAAGGAAATCATCCATTTGTGTCTGCTTCCCAGGCAGTACCTGGAGATCGTCACAGCTCATACTCAAGATAGTGTCCTCTTCTCTACTATTAACAACTCCAGTCAAAATGGGAACACGTTCTCCTCTCTTGAGGTTTGCACATGCCTTTTCAGTGTCTTGAAGATCCATGGCCAGCTCTGCAGAGAGAGCCGGTTGCCCCATCCACACTGTTTCCCAGGCAACCAGCACAGCACAGACATGCGAGGATGAAGCCAGACCTGCTGCCTTTCTTAACTTCTTCCAGTGCTTCTAAACCATTCTAACCATCAACTAAATAAATCTGAATTTCTGTTAAAGCTTATGGCAGTAATTTTTATGCAAATCACTCAGATCAGAAAAAACAAAGCTAGCCTGTCTCCCATCCCAGTAGCAATGAGTTAGCACACCCAAACTACTCCTCCAGGGAAGGTGCGGACTTGGCTGTTGGAGCAAGACCATGATGGGTGATAAAGGGAGACCATGACAATAAGCACTACTGGGGCCACTATGTTTTGGAAGCAGAGGGTAAGGAGACAACAGCAGCCGCGTGTCCAGTGGAGGAGGATGGAGTCAGATACATGACACAGTTATTGCAGATCCCACCTCCCTTATCCAACTACTGAAAGTATTTTGTTGGATCACTGAATGTTCACTTCAATAACATTTTCCATCATAACATTAAAAGAAAAGCATATAGCCTACTTCTCATGTACTATCCCCTTATGAAAAAAATCTAAAAGGCTGGCATCGCTGCATGATTTCAGTTTTGTTATCAGAATTTTATTTTTTCACATTTATGAACAGCAGCATCAGCCAGTAGAGTTCAGTGAAGAGGGACAGCCTACATCTTCCCGTAAAAACTTCACTAGCCAACTGTTACAATGTAAATGGCATTTTAAATCACCACTAGTTTTTGGTAGTAGTAGAGATTAATACTGCCATTTGAGGGGTTTTTTTAATCCTGCAACTCATAAGCATTGAAAATAAACCAAAGTGACTCTTCTGCCCCCACCCCCCGAGTCTAACACCAAATCATTTTTTTGAAAATAGTAACTCACAATAAACAGAAAAGTTGCAAGTAACTTTAACAACCCAAGATATAAACACGGTTGTGTACAACTGCACAACTGAAGCTGGAATAACCATAGGTTTGAAAATTCATACTGTTACATGAAAGCTGTCTGGCATAAACAGGGAGTATATAAAAAGCATGTCACTGCTGAAAGAATAATTTGCAGTCATTAAGATGACAGCTCCACTCCTGAATGTGAAACAAAACAAAGCTACAAATATGTAGTGTGTAGTCAGTTTTTTATTCTTCAGTTTTAAGTATTTTTTTAATTATTATTTATTTTTCAACAGAATAGTTTTCATAGTATTCACTGCTTGTTTTCTATGAACAGTTCTACTTAGCTGTTATTTAGAACTGTCTTATTTTCCTAATAACAAGCAGAGTACTAAGATAACATCCGCAAGTCAGATTTTGGCTGGGTAAGCTTCCTTTCTGTCAAAATCCAAACATCACTGACAACAGTTAAATTAAAACAACAGTTCTTCCAAACAGTAAGTCATGCAAGGAACCTGCAAAACCATGATGAGCAGAACAGAACAGTTGGAACAACTGAAGACGACGATGCTTTAAAAACCTCCCTTAGATGGAGACAAATCATGGAAGTTATCAGAAATCCATCCAATCTTTTTTAACAGGATTTCAGTCAGGTAATTAAAGAACACAAAGAACAACAGAAAACAACAGGACTGCTGCTGTTCTTGTAAGAGTGACCCTGCTCTGAAATAAAAACTTAGACAGCTTTAGAACAGAGTCTAAAAAAATTATAGTATCTAACCTACCATAACAAAAGCTTCATAGACGTGTTCTTTTCCAACAGAAAAATCTCTTTACAGACAGATACAGTATAGAGAGCTTTACAAATCACAGTTGGACAACCCTGATTTATCAAGATACAAGATGCGATCAGAGATTTTTCCGAGGATGAGACATTACTAACATTTCTTCTGTGTAGGTTTTCTGGTGTAATACAGCTGAATTTACACCACAACTGCATGTATTATCTGCTGGCTAATAAATGAGTTACTTCAGGGGCTTTTTCCTGGTAAGGACATTAATTTTGTTCTCTTCTCTCCCCAGCCCCATTTTCATAAAACCACAAGATGTCCAGAAATGTCAACATCTATCAAGTTTGTGTGAAACTGGCCAAAGGATTCAAAAGTTATTAAAAAAAAACCAGACATACAAACAATGTTGCTATATATGAATCACTTCCCATCCCTAAAAAACTTACCTAGTTGCAGTATCATGACTGTATCCTCAAAGGCACGTGTCACTAATCCAAAATGTCTGTGTAGAGGATAGCATAGCACTCTTCTTCCAAAAGATACAAGGACATCATGAATGCTGCTGAAACTCTGTGTATATCAGTGAAAAATATGAATTAGTCTGTGTGCTTTGATACAAAGAATTAGTTTTTGTTTGTTTGTTTTCCTTTAAGGGAAAAAGTCATAGGAGAAAAGAAAAGAGCACATTTTTAGATATTATGCATCTAAAAATCTGTGTTTTAATAGATATGGAGATCAACATGTTAAATAGAAACAAGACACTGCACATTTAGTTTGCATGGCAGGATAACAGACGTCCTCTATGTTTTAGAGGTTTTGAATTAAAAAAAGAATGCAGGGAAAATTAGAATAAAACATCTAACTCAAGATTCTGCCATTCTTTAGATTAACGCAATAAATTACATCTGTCCCACATTATTATATATATTAAGGGGAAGCTATAAAAAGCCTTTTAAGAATAAAGAAAAATTAAAACCACATGATATTAACAAAATACATGTGTACATATAAGATCTTTAAAAATGATACATGGCTCTGCCTTTCATTGAAATGATAGATATCCAAGACAGGGATAAATATATCTGCCTAGGGAAAGCAGTTCATTGTCCTCCTTTACGAGTGAGGAAGACCTCTAATTTACTCAGGCCAGAGGCATTAATGAGTTATTAAAGACTTTCTTAGAGTGATTTCCTTTCCAGCTTTCACTTTTCAAGACAAAATATTCCATTTATTAATTCAAATAAAAATACCTATTTGATCTTGAACTCTCAATTTATTAAAATTAATAAAAATGTTTTGCTGATGGCCAGCACTTTTTTGCATTATATGACTACCTCAACCCACTGTTCATGGCAATGAATTGCTGGTAAGCATTTAAATCATTCTTGTTATTTAATATTTAGAGTCTAAGGTGTGTACATGTCATGCACAGCAAAATGGCAGTCAGTTCAAACAAACCATAGCTGAGGCAATTTTGTTTACAGATTGATGAAAACACCCGCCTCTACATGGTTTGTGTAACAGATATAGTTATTAACAGCTTGGTGCCAGGAGACTGAATTTTCTGGGTGTGAAATATACTGTTGGCACAGGCTGCGCCAAGAACTGCTATATTACAGGATAAGCACACACAGAAAACTCCTTCACTTCGTTAGAATATGGATCTGAAAAAAAAGTCAAGAATTAAGACAATCACTGCATTTTAATTGCACTTCTTTGTCATTTGCTACTGCAGAACATTGAGTTTGAAATAAGTTAAAACTCACAGATCTAGAAAACCAGTTGCCATAGAACAAATTATTACTGAATATAACATTCGCCACTACTAGAAACATTTGAAGGAGTGAACCCAAAAATCCTGTCAAATTTCATTCTTGATCGTGCACACTGAGACTTGGCTCAGTAACTTTAGGCATGAAAATGGGACAATACTTTCTAGCTTGCTGCCATCATAAGAAAAATGGATTACAGAACAGGTTAAGTCCCTTCCACTTCCAGCTCTGTAACAACTTAATTACACAGGCCTGGGTGCTTTCAGTAAACAATGTGAAAGTGTGAAGAATAGAATTCAGTTTGTTTCCTCTACTCTATGCTGGTTTCAAAGGGTTTACAGCAACTAAACAAACAGGGATGTTGCAGTAACACTGAAAAGAAGAGGGCAGGTAAAGCAACACATCCACTAACTTTGCAAGAAATCTGAAACAGAAGTATTCCGCACATCTGAAAGATCACACAGTCATTAAAGCCTTAATGAGACAACAGTTCTACAATTACAGAACTGAGGTCTTTTTGCTACAAGAATATGGAATTCAAGCATCTCTGTGATAGGTGAAAAAAAAACAAATCACCTTTTGATTGAGTTCTAAGAGCTTTTTCCATCACTGTGTTTGCATTTACTTCTGGGCTTCCCAGTTCCACTCTCCAATATACTCTGAAGCCACACACCAGAGTGGAGAAGCCAGAAGCCACCTGATTTGCAGCCAAGAAAAAGAACAACATAGAAGTGCAGAATGATGAACTAGGAAAGTTAAGGAAAGGCTCAGCAGTCAAAACCCCCAGAAGTGAACAATAAACTGCTTTATTAAGGCCTGCCATCTTCTAAAGTCATTAAAATATTTATCTGAGGTAGGACTTAAAGCACACAAGAACACTAAGAAATTACATTCCCTGCTTTTTATGCCCTTTCTATTTTAACATGCTTTAGCCAGTTAAACAGGAAGATATCCAAGATCAAGGAGCCAGAAGGCTACATTTTCTTGCTCTAAGCATGGAGCTGCACACATACCGTGGACATACGTGAGGAGTAATTACAGTTACTTCCTAAATAAAGGTTAGAACTTGTGAATCAAGCCCAGGAGCTAGAGACAGTGTGTAGACAAGCAGCTTTTTCATAGTGCCTATTAGCCTTTCCAGAATGGGCCAGAAGAATGCCCAGCACCCAGACAGACGAGAGGTCATGCTCCAGCCTCTCGAGGCTACTTGTAGCTGGGAGCCCAGAAATCACAATCAATTTCTTGTAATATTTATTGAAAAGAGGATATTCACTTAATTCACCTTCAATACTGAAAGAGTAAGCTTTCCACAAACAATACCAAAACCAAATAATACAGCAAATACATAATACAAAACTTAAGTTTTAACTTGCCTCCAGCCAGCACAATGTTGCACTCAGTTTCCTGACATTCCAAGATGATTCAACCTGGTTTCAAGGGGAGACCGTAAAACAAGTATTATCTAATTCAACATTCAAGACTGCTGGCAAACTATTTAAGATAACATTCTGGCAGCAATTTAAGAACCTTTGTGAATATGAAGCAGTAATTATATTATGTGCATTGAAATGGCCACAGGACAGCACTAGAAATTATATTGTAATGCAGATGTTAAGTAACCGAATTGGTTTATGTATTGGGAATATCTAGCCCATGCACAAAGCCTTTAAAATACAACAGCAATCACAGAAAATTATATTTTAGAGGAGTTCTGTCCCTTTTCACCGAGCAACAGAAACTTGAATCTGCCTAGCGACCAACAAAGCTCAAGCTGAAATGTCTTGTTTCACGAAAACAGCTCAAGAGTTTTGGCTTTCAGAGAGGGTCCCAAAGCCAGCAGTATATGTAAAATGTCATTACTCTTTAAATGTGACAGATTCATAGTATTTGTGTGGTAGTGTGGTCTAGAGGGATGATTAGGGCAAAAAGCCAGGAAGCCTTGATTTCTACTCCTGGCTCTAGTAAAGATTTGTGTGGCCTGAATGTCTCAAGGTTTCCTACTAAAAAGGGAAAAAAAACAAACCAGTGTGTTTTCTACATATACCATACAGCTATTGTACAGATCAATAAAGATTTGCACAATTGTTTTCCTCACATATTTGCAATTTTGGGCAACTCTAACACACAATACAACAACCATCCTAGATTATTCTGTTGAATAAACACGTCTGGACATTTCTGTCTGCTATTCTAAAATCCATGCCCTGCAATTCAGTCTGATTAAGCCAGAATGGTTTTGATTATATGTTCCAATACTTTGATTAAAAGCATTGAAAAAACATCTCCCTGGTTAGTATCAGCAGAGGAGATGTTAGGCACAAAGTTGTATCTGGGAAGCAACTCCATTTCAAAAACGTTAAGCTTCCCACAGAACAGCATGGAATCCATTCTGAACTTCTGCTATTTTCATAACTCCTTATATCCTGTAAAAAGCCCAGGATACAGAACATGAAATAAGGCTGGCTGCTGCTGGTGTAAGAGATAGGCAAACACCAGAATCCTGAAAATGGAACCACGCCTTCCTACTTCCCTTCAGTGTTTGAATACTAGAAAAGGAAAACTCTGCATTAGGATTTATTTTTTAAATGTGTGTCAGTTTTAAAATTTTAAATGCTTCATAATACACCTTCCATACTCAGTGTATAAGCTTAAAAACAAACAAACAAAAAACAAGAACAAAAAAACCCAAATCAGTTATGTTAAAAGTATATATTGGTAGTTTGTATAAAACAGTAAACACACAGTTTCAGTCCTACAGTCACAATGATTTCCCATGGTTTTTCAGAAACCAAATGAGCAGTGGTATTATTACAGACACATTCCTATTATGGAACTGCCCAAAAAAACCATAAGGAAGAACCATCAATATAAAACAACTATTTTGTTAAATCTGCATTTACAATAACCAAGTCACATCACACCACAAAACAAATCAGAAACAAATGAAATTGTCTGGAGTCTCTGGCATCTGCTCTTCTCTCCTCCAGCTAAAATGCTGCTCCAGAAGAACAGAAGTATTTAGAAATCATATCAATCCTTAAATGTATACCAACAGCTCGATCTAGAGATAGAAAGTCTTTCATTCTAACTTACTCAATTATATATTTTTAATGCTTGGAAGTAAATACACTTTAAAAGGTAGATTTCCTAAATGACAGTACAAGTTCCAGCACTAGGTTCCTAAAACATACTGACTTTTTTTTTTTTTTACTTACATTCTTGTCTCCTTCATTGACACAGACTTCATAGCAATATGCCAGAAGGATATCAATTAAACCAAGATACACACGATGACGGCTTCTTTTATCCAGAAGATAAGATTTATTTGTGAACTTTCTCAGCTGCGCTTTCTCTTCCTCAGAGAAGACAACTATAAAAAGTAAAAGGATAATTGATAATGAGTTTAAAGCTGGCACATTCATTTTAATAGGCAGTAATACTCCTTTGACAGTCTCTTTAAAAAGAAGCATGTTACTAATCACAAGTCTCTCATCACTCAAGAAAAAGCCTAAATCGTTCTTACTTTCATTTTTAACTTTTGTCAAACTCTGATTCAGTCTTTTGAAAGTCAAGTTCCAACCCTGCAAAGTACTGCACGTACACACCGCCAATTTTGAACCCCTCTGAAAGTGTCAAGGATTTCAATTGACTATTGAATGGTAACCCTTCTGAAGAGTACTTAAAACACTTCAGAAAGGATGGCAGAATTGCCTTGAAATAACAGTAGAGATTAAGTAGATAACTGACTAGAAGCCATCTCTGTACAAACTCCAAGTAAATCAAGAAGCCATTTAGTACAATTAAAACAGCCAGAAGCCAGAGCCAAGAGATTTCCATCCAGGCTGCACAGAACACTGGCATTCCACACCAACAGGCTCTGATTTACTGAGTAGGATAGATGTAGTGAGCACATTTTGGTCACACCGCTGGAGAAAGTTACAGGCATAAGGTGACTTGACAGCAGAAAGCAGCTGACAGCTGATGCTTTGTTGCACTGAGGCAGTCCCACTCCAGTAACACTGGAACCAGCCTGAGTTTAAAATACCACTCATTGAAGGAGATTTCTCAGAGGACAGGAACTAATACAGCACTCATTACACTTTCAAAATAAACCCTAAATGCTACAGGTAGATACATGATGTACCCCCTAACTCGCTGAATTTTAATTATTTATTCTAGGGGCAAGAGGGGGACCAAACCCTTACAATTAATATTGAAATCTCCAATTATTCTTTTACCACCACTTTTTTGAGTCACTGTGTTCTGGCATAATTAGCTGGGGGCAGAGAAAAGCTGCAGGAGAGATGCACAAACTTAAAAATGTAAAACAATTAATGGTTAGAATCCTAGAATCACAGAACGGTTTGGGTTGGAAGGGACCTTAAAGACCCCCTAGTTCCAATCCCCCAGCCATGGGCAGGGACACCTCCCACTAGATCAGGTTGCTCAAAGCCTCATCCAACCTGGCCTTGAAACACACTGAGATGAGGATGTGATACTGACCAAGCATTAACATGTTCATCACCCCTGATAAAGCACCTGAAGAGTCCTTGCTATCCAGGCAGGCAGCTGGGAAGGGTCAGCATTTGTGGATCCCCAAGACAGATCCTCAAATATTGCTGAGCTGCCATCTTCCACTGGCTTCATCAATTTGACCTGATAACTCAGCAGTTTTTGCCCCAACTTGATTCCCTGTTTTTCCAGTTTAGGATTTTAAATTTTCCATGTTGGTATTTACCTCTGGAATCCTTGAGCTGATAATGATCCTGCCTCAAAAATCCTACCTGCAATTTTACCATTCTTATTTTTCTACAGACTTTCTCACACGTCTTTCTCATTGCATGAGCCAAGGTTATACAGCTGGGCATAACCCATAATCCTGAGCCCTGGAACCTTGGGACACAGGCAGCTAAATCCCCTGGGTGAGCTTACAGCACAAGGTTACAGCAAGAAAAGGGTACAATTCCTAGTAAACCAAGTTCCTTTTTACACCCCATGCCCATTTCTCTATCATAAGGACGATGATTGCAAATGTGCTTATACATGTTCTCCTCAAACACTGCTCATCATCACTTCACACAATCCACACTCTCAGGGATACAATCCATCTATAAGACATGTGGTCTTCTTTATCCCAGGAGCTTTCTAAAAGCTTTCTAATTTTATGACATGTTTTGAAACAAATCTTTGTGATGCCAAAGGCACGTACATATGCACACATCTCATCTCGAGACATAAAATTACGAATTAGGAGAAACATTTTTGAATGTCTCTTCTTTATGAACTTTTTTAATGTTTCTATCAGCTTCACAACCACGAAATATTTGATTTTAATTCCCATGGAAACTTCTTGATGAGCTAAACATTTCTCTGGATTCAAGCCAGTCTCCATTTATTTACAACCTCCCACTAAAGAAATTCCAGCTTTTATATCATGTTGAGAAAGCCAATCTCTTACACTTGCTATGATCTAGTACAAAGTGACAATTTAGCAAGACTGTGTCAGTTCTAACTCTGTTTTTCTGTTACTGCAATGCAGTTCAGTATTACTCCTTAAATTACAAATATAGATGTATTTATATTCTATCAGCAAATTTCTAAGTTCTTAAATTGCATTGATCCTTCAGCGAGCCACCTCCAGCATTCATACTAAAATTAACCATAAAACCATATGTGTAATGTTGTAGCACATTTGAAAAAAAAAATTAGTTTCTGAAAAGCATAACATAAAAACACTTTGTAAGTTGCTACAGCAGGGTGGGTTTAAGGAAGTATCACAACAGGGTGTTTACAGTTAGAAGAAAGTACATTTGGAAGGAAAAAAGGCATTCCGATTTCAGCTAGCTTTCACCAGAAAACCCTCTCCTGGAGTACAACACAATTTATTATAAAGTCTTATGCAAGTGGCTCTTTCACCCTGAAGAGACACACAAAAAAAGGAGAGGAGAAACTGAAGATGAAGAAAAATAAATTCCGAAAAGCAAACAGCCAGAAGTTTGTTAGCAAAGGCTACTACAGTAGATCAGATTCATAAAGCTCAAAAATCACTTGAGGACTACAGTAATAAAGAAGTTTGTTACAAAGAGGCTAAATAAGACCTGCAAAGCATCTGAGAATTTATCACAGACAGAATGCCTGCTCTGATGGATGTAAAACAGTTATGCCAATACTCTCATATTTCTAGGCCCATCTCACTGTGCTTGCTACAGTTAGAAGTCAAGATGCACACACACCAGGAATGCAACCGCTCTCCTTCAGAAACTCTTTCTATTCAGTACTGGATCCTCTACTGAGGATCACTCTTCTGAATCAGGAACTGCAACCTGAAGTCTGGTTTTATCTCAACACTGAGCAAAATTAACCCTTCATCATCTAAGAAACACTGAGCACAGAAAAATAAAATACTTTTTAAACTTTTGCTAGCAAGTATTTGTTAGATTCCCTTAAATCTACATTCCAGATGAATATGTAGATATGAACCATACTTCCAAGTAGAAAGCAAACAAACTCCTAGGGAAGTCGATGAAACATATGAGATAAAGTTCTCTCCCTGTAAAATGCAAATTCTCTGAAGCATCATAACATATACAACTGGACCATAAACACAGAAATTGCAAGTCTACTAGACAACAGCAAACAAAAGGTAGACTAGACAATTCCCAAAGGTAAATGTTACAAGATGTTCATTAACTCCCTGCAAAGTGCCAGGTGTTCTAAATAAAATTTCTCCCTCTAAAGGAAATCAATTTTACAGATAAATATCTATCCATTCCTTATAGTTTCTGAATAAATTATCCAGGCCTGAAACTCATTATTAACACAACAAAACCACCACTTAGTTTCCCTAATTCAAAAATACAAGTATATACTACAAGATTAACAGAAGAAGTAAAATTGTAATTACATTTTCTGCTATATTAAGCCTGTATTTTGTACATTAGTGTTACCAATGCTTTATCTAACAATATCTGTACAACTAATACTAATCTCATGCAAAGCAGCAACTGCTGCTACTTATTAAGTACTAAATTTGCAAGATTTCCTTAAGTTTGATTTTAAAATGTTTTGTTCATTTGCCAGTGCCAAAATCATGCTGCTTCTAGCCACGTTTAACTGTGTACTAATATATGCATGTCTAAATGAATCAGACAAATTAATCTCAAAGTTACTCTTAGACGATACTATAGAGATTGCCCTTACTTTTTAATCATGTCTTTTACTTATTTTAAACTAGCCATTCCACATGTTAAAATAAGCATATTTCAAGTTGCTCTTCCACACCCAACTGTCAATGAAGCACAGTTTAAAGGGGAGGGTGAGGTCTGACACCTAGAAGGTGTTTTGTTACAATCTTACTGATATTTTACACTGCCGATCACATCACTTAAATCAAACCAGTGTAACATCTATATCTCAAGGCTACCATGACACTTACTGTTCTAAATGTGTTAGGGGTACTTAGATGAAATGTGCTATCTAGACAGATAGCCGACTCAGCGGTCAGACTCGGAGAATCACAGAGAAGTACAGGTCAGATAGGACCTCTGATAATCAGCTGGTCTAGCCTTTCTTCCATTTCTTACTGTTCTTGCCTTTTAAAATCTGAGATACTTTACAATAGAGACTTACAATTTATATGTTAGGAATTTTACATGAATAAAGAGCAATCTTTCCTCACAGAAAGAATACTTGCTCTGCAGCAGAACAGTGCCAGGAAGGCACACGTGCTGCAAAGGCCCAGAAGACTGACTGAAATGGATAGACAGAACAATTGCAGAAATCTAATAAAAACAAAAAGTGATTAATCTTAAACTTATGAATCTACCAGTAGTGGTATATATTTGAGCAGAGCACTACTGAACGGTAGATCTTTAAAAATAAATTGCTCCTCATTCTATAAAGAGATCAGAAAGAGAGAACGGTCACTGGTAAGCAAGACAGGTTACCATAAACAAAGTAAGTTATCCCTGGAGCATACAAATGTTATATTAAATACATATGCCAGCCTGAGCTTTTGAAGATTATTGTGTTGCCTAAAAAAGAGCTTTTACAGTTGTGCAATTTGAAGTAGAATAAAAATGAACTTTTAACTCAGTTGAATGTGACTGTTACAAAATACAAAACCTCTCATCTGGAATCTGTAGAAGACTCCAATGTAAACTTTAGCAGCAGCAGAAAGCAAGCTTTCCAAAATTTTTATTCCCTCATGGGAAAGGCTATGTAATTAGTTAGGCTTTATGGAGTATTACTTGACTTGCATTAGAATTGTAAGTGTGAACAAAATCTGGGCCTTTTAAAAATGTCCACTCCAAAAAGGATATTTTGCTACAAACATGACGGTGAAACCTGCTCTCTAGTACTTCTTGTTCCTCAGCCATACTGCAAAGGCAATAATCTTAGCTGCCTGGTGGTTAACAATCCTGGGGGAAAAATAAACAAACAAAAAAAATCATGAAGGGCAAGAAGAGACAATACACAGTAATATGTAAAAAAAGGCAAAAGAAAGAAAAGACACTTAGGACAACAAAAGACAAAATTTTAAAAAAGGCAACATACAAAGACCATGCACACAAGCTGAAGAAAAAGTCAAATGGATAAGTAAAAATAGATTCAAGGTAAGGACAGAAGAGAGCTGAAGACTTTACATGCTAACGAGAAAAGCTGATCCAAAAAGAAAAAAAATCTGGTAATAAGACATTAAACCTGATGATGTAAAAACAAAAGAGAGAATAACCAGAGACAAAAGTAAGAGCAGTAATCAACCAAAGTCTTCAGTTAATTGTAAGGTGATGCCAAAAAAAAAAAAAAGCAATCTGTATTTCTAATTACTCCTTTTAGCCAAAAACATTATGAAGATGAAGGTAATCAAGTTTTTGGTTCCAAGAAACCAATCAAGATAAAAACCAAAAGGGCATTATTAATATAAATCAGCAAAAGGAAGAAAAAAAATAATTCTCTTGGTTCAGTGTTTCTGAACAAGAAAATATACTTTCAAAGATCTTGCTTACTTTTATGTCACTTTCCCATACTAAACTCACTTTTCAACGTAGTAACTTGAGGAGCCAGTTCCTAATAACATTCCTGATTCCACAGTCACTGTGTAGGTGGGAACTGTCCTAATGGCAGCAGTAACACAGCACAAAATACCAGGACTCTAAAGGTACCAGGTGTCAAATTCTAGTGCCAATACCCCGGCTGTGGTAGCCTGTACTGTAATCTACCGTCAATTTTGACACTATCATTCCCACCTTCTTGTCTTGCCCAACAGTCATTTACCTTCAATAAATAACCCTCTAAAAGTAGGTAGTGGACTTCCCCAGTATGAGATGCTGCACGTCTGGCAGCTGGCAACTTCCTTCTCTCTCAGTTTTGATGTTCTTGTGGAACAGCTTTGGACTGCACGTGTTTAATCAAGAACATAACCTTTCTTCACACAGGACAGACAAATGTTTCTGCAGTACATCTACCATGAGTTGTACACATTTTAGACACCCCAATATTTGAAATCTCTTCATAAGTTGTATGCTTGGAAGTCCTCATCATGGAAGATAATAAAAATTACCTTATTTTAGATGCCTTGCTTAACAGAAGACACAAATTTGGAACTTAGGAAGACTAAGAAATATGGGTACTCTTCATTTTATGCCTCTTTTCCATAAGCAACAAAAAGAAGCTGCATGAAGGCTTCAATCCCTCCTTTATGCCCTTAAGCAGGTACAAAAGTAAACAAGGGACATTTGTATCTGATTTTTTATAAAAATAAGTTTGACCTCACACCTACCTGCAGGAGCATACATGCATACACAGGCTCAAAGAATGACCACACATCACCTCATAAAACACCTTGAAACATACTACAATACGTATAAAACATACTGCAATCTGTCTAACGCTGGTGTCCCTAGAGCTTCTGTGCTCAAGTACCCTTTGGCTTTTTATAGCTGAGCACTAGTGTTCAAAGGCTTCTTACTAGAAGCACACTCTAATACAAATGACAGCCTCCTTATCCTTCCAGCTGTAACAGCACACCTTGGCTTAATGCAGTCAGACTTCTCCCCAGTTATAGCGGAAACAACATAAAACTTCTCAAGTAGTAAAGAAGGTCCTTCACTTAGCACAGTCCTTGTTTCTTTTATGTGCCTTTTCTATGTCACTTCCACTTACTAAGTTTGCATAGTAGAACACACAGTAATGCAGGTATGCAGTCAAACTACATTCAGCTTGTAAGAATTCCTGAATCTGTAACTCGGATTAGCCAGACCTTCCCTTTGACTGGATAAAGCATAAAAGCAATATAAGACTCCAGGGAACTCATCCTATTGATGATCATATTCCAGGTCCAACAGGCTGGACCCACCTCCTGCCCTTTTGTATTTCCATTCATAAAAGACCTTCAAGTGGAACCTGTACTCCCTCTCATGGTGATTTCTTTCACCACAACTCACTCCTATTTAGGAACCTCCAATGGTTTCAAATCCTGACCCAACAGGTTGCCATCCCCAGGCTGTTGGCATTCCAACAGCATTAACGATGTTACCAAAACTGAGGTCTTTCTAAGGGAAACGGTGAGTTATTGTCCTCAACATAACCCAAACACCAGATGGCCTCTTACGTTAACTTAAATTTCCTCAAGACCCACAAAACCAAATGAGCCTCTTCACTCAGCCATACAAAATTCAGACTGAAATTTTTTTATCATCCTTATTCAATATATATAAGAAATGGTTTAGAGAAGAGATTTTCTGCATAACTTTCATTAGCAGACTTGCCGGGCTTTGAAGTAGTTTGTCTGTTGGTTTTGCCCCTAAAACCCAGCAACATACATACATCTTTTTCTTCAGAATCTCAATTTGGAGTAAAAAAAATTATCAATAAAATCATCCAGCAACTCTTCATTTTCATCATATTCCTTAACACAGGCAAACATTAGCAGTGTTTCATTTACTAAGGAGTGAATGGATAAAAACAAACAAAAGAACCCCTCATTATTCTGTTTTCAAGCCTCCTGGACCTTTGTCCAATGCTTTTTTATTCAAATGCTTATGACAGATATAATTTACAATTTCTGTCTTCAGAAGCTGAAAAGAGACCAGTAATGAAGATCAGATTACATTCACAGTAAAATACACACTTACCCAAATTCCATTGTTCTTTTCCTGTAGAAAATGTGAAGTGCAGGTATTATCAGTGCACTAATATTTGTTAAGAACCTCTGGTGAAGGGATTATCATTATCTACCTTAGTAATATCAGACTTTCATTCTACATAGGAAATGAATAAAGGACAATAGTAACTTGTAATGCTCTCCACAATCACTGTGTCCAAAAAGGTAAACTCAAGTTATCTGTTAACAGTACTGCTACCAAGTAATCTACTAAACCTGAAACCATTCCTTTGACTTTCTAAAAGGACACAAAGAGGTCTGCCTTTGAAAAAAAAGTCTCTAAGACACATAAAAATAGCAGTAGAGTGACAAATGCCACGAATTTCTGTGGTACTGTGTAAATAAAATAAAGCATCCTACAGAAGATGTGCTCAGAGATAAGGGCTGATATTGCATCATCTTCCACAGCTGATTCTTGGAAAATGTGCTATGAAGTGTCTGCACCACATTTGGAAGTGGGCACAAAAACCAGTTTTTATTATTTTTCCACTGAAAAAATGCAAGTAAGAAAGGAAGAACAATTACTTGAAAAATCTGAAAAAGAGAGGAGATAAGCACCAGCAACAAAGGGTCCACCTTCTAGCTATTACAATCACTACACAGAGATAAGTTTGATTTGATCTCAGATGCCATGACTTACTGACACTGGCAGCTCCTTTATCTTTAAGATTACAGAAGAACCTTAAAAAGGAATTTCTTATTCATCAATACCTGAAATTCTAGAATGGCCTTCATGAACCGCTAACTCCAAAATTTGATACGCAGATGAAAGAGATCACACACTACACTACATAACTAACAGGTAAATGCTGAAGATGAAATGACCACTTTACAATATACTGTCAACTGCTCCACACACAGCTGTCTCAGATTTCAGTATAGAACTGTGTCTCAGAGAAAATTATTTTTCTTTGAGGACAGGAGAAGTGAATACTCTTCTGTGAAGAACAGTTAAAATCGAAAACCATAGCGTAAAACCATACTTTTTCCTTTAAGAACAATAACCTAGAACGTAACATGGCATCACAGCAATTTTCATTCAAGCAACAGGTGTGTATATACGTCCTCACCGAATGTATGAGTGTCATGTTCCTGATGACTTTCTCCCTGCAAGGCTGTCATTTTTTTATGAGCATCAACCCACCATGGTTTATACTTTAAAACATGCTGAATAGCTTCATCTTCAAAAAAATCAGCTCTATGAAAAAAAAGAAAGTTATATGCTATTTATTCCAGTTTATAGTGTACGTGGGTATATTTTAATGCATTTATAGATTATGCCTGACTTGGCTCCACGCTATTTTCTATCCATTAGAAAAATGTTGACTTAAAACCAGAAAATAATCATTAGTAAAACCATCAACAATATTCTCTTATCTTACAGGACCCCTTCCTTACTTTCTCCACCTTTCCTTAGCCACCCAGAAGCCTAGGAAATTGATGAGCTTGCAGCATGACATGAAAGTGAACAAACCCCATTTGTTCTGGATGTATCTAAAGGAAAACATTCCAAAGAGAAGACTTCTCAGAGAATGCCACTGGCAACAAACCTGATTTTACTGGGAAGCTCTCCCACTTTAAAACTCTGTATACGCTGGGGAGGAAGGGTATGCAGAAGGGATAAAGACAAAGTAGGGATAGGGACTGACTTTTAGGTAAACAAGTGCATGCTGTGGCAAGTAGAAAATGAGTTATACATGAATTCTGAAAGAGAGATTACCTCCATCTCAGCACAAAGCCACTGTGGTAGAAATCTCAATATAGTAATTCTGGGAGGATTTACACTAAAGGACTCAAGTTCTAAGCCTCCTCTTACCATTTTAGCCTTTTCTTCAAGACAAACAATAGTGAAAATACTGAGAACTGAAAAAAATGCAGGCAATTTCTTAATACCTTCTTAATCATCCTACAAAACCTGCCAGCCTACTGAACACCGAGTGTAATTTGTTTTACTCTCACACTGACGGATTTTTTGTTGCCTTCCTTCAGTGTCTTTATAAAGTAACTTAAAGATACCAGCCAGCGTACATTTTCCTCAAAGGCAACAGGAACACTTCTGTTTACCACTGTTTCTCCCAGAGCTGTCCTTCTCATCAGGGTACAAAGGATAACAATTTTTGTTGAAGAAAGGTTGGTATCATCAGTTCTGATCTATCTAAAACACAGCCATTAAACTAAATAGTTGTAGCTCAACTACCAGGCCAGAACACAGGGTCTAAGATGGAAACTTACTGTAATTTACATCATATCATACCTTCGGAACTACTTCAGTTCTAGTGAAACGTACTTCCAAGTGATGTTTCAAGAAACCTTTTCTAAATTTCTATGTGCTACAGAAAGACATGCAGCTACCTATGAAACACATGACTGGAGAAAAATTCCAAGTTTGCAAATACACCTTCTGAAACACGCAAAATGGGTTAAGCCTACCTCTCGCCAACAAAACACACCATACATACTAATTCTCACTAGTGGGGACTACACCTTTCTCCCACCAAATCAATCCTACAGGAATCACCGTATTAAAAGATGTCATGGCTTCAATTTAGTTTACTTCTCTGGCAGTTTCTGACCCTAACTTGACCTGAAATACTCCAACTTGAAAGGCATGAAGAATTATTTCCACCTTCCTTACATGGGATGAAGCACAAAGAAACACAAAGTTTTGGGTTGGGACTTTTCCTCGTTCTGTTGTAAAAACAGGTTTAATCTGACAAAGGCAAAAAAAAATGACAAAAACTTCATAACTTCAAAACTCAAATGTACTTCCTCGTAGACCAGGATGGTTCAGTAATCCTTGTTTCACAAGAGGAAAACAAAGTTCTGACATCTACAACCTGAAACACTGGCAGGGACTGCCTACTCAGCTTCTGAAGAGGTGAACCATGAAACAACGTACTGCAGCAGTTCACAGCAGCCCCTGCTTGAATACAGACTTAAGCAGTAACTAAACAGTAGAATAACCCCAAAACAGATAAAGAAAGGCTTTTGTGTCACACTTAAGAACACCCTCTAAGGCCTGCTGTGATGAGACCGAGAAACAAACAAATAAAAAATAAAGCTATTATTTCCAAAAGTGATGTTAAAAACAATTATTTATGAAAAGAAAAAGTGAATATTTCAACTAAAAAAGTCAATACTCACAGGTAATGATCAGGATCAAACTTGGCAGCCTCAGCTGCCAGGCGTTTTCTTCTACGTTCATCTACAGGAGTCTGGTCTGGATCCTTAATGTCAATAACGTCACTGAGTTCATCCTGCAAATGGAACAAAAATTATAGGACCAAGCCACAGCTATGATATGCAAGATTTATTTAGTAAGAGTTTAGGAAGGATTATCAGCATTACACTGAAATCCCTAGATGGTCTTCAACCTCCCTTTCAAACCTTACAAATTCATGCTCCATTGCACAAGATCAAAATTCCAAGGTCATTCAATTATTTACAGCTCCTTAGAATTCATGTTATTATGAAGTCTATTCGGGCCATTTTATCATTAAGGCAGGCAGGTAGGTTATTTTGCACTACGATAAAATTCGCGATGTTTAACAAAAGCACACAACCTCAACAAAGACAAGATGAAAATCAGATACTGTTCTTGCAACTTTTGAGATTACTCTCACACTCTGAATCAATGGGCAATTGCAGTGCCCTTTTAAGCATCACTAAGTAGTGGCAAATGTACTTCTTCACAAATTTCATGGTAATAAACCAGTGTATACATCTTAACAGAATGTAAACACTTGCTCCATAAATAGTAATCCTTCTGTTCCAAACCCTGGAAATACTACAGTTCACGTAATAATGAGTTACAGAGTTACATAATTAAGTTGCTTTAAATAGCTACAACTTAAATTGCTTAGAGTAAGAACAGTATAAAAAAAATATCTACTATTTTAATAAAACCTCCTTATACTATGAATATTATTATACTATCTAGCACACTTCAGGTTGTAGATTATCTTCAATCTGTTAAAGAATTAAAGAAACTGATGAACACACAAGAGCAAAGTAACCGCATTTTAAAGCTCCTATCCTACCAGTTAATCCAAAAACGCAAAATTCAGTGCATCAGCATAACCCTAGTAAATCCCACAATCCCACAGATACCAAGTGAACAGACACCTTAAAGAGTGCACACTTCAAGTTATTGTATTGTGAGAAAATCAAGTCTAAAATAAAAAGTACAAAGAGAAAGCTGAAAGCTACCATTAATTTCACAATTAAAAAAATCTTAATGCAACAGCCACAACAGAACCTATAGACTAGGCAGCTTCATTTTGTTTTCTTCTTTTAATTGAGCAATTTCTTTTTAATTTAAAAATAAACTGAAATTCATGGCATCTGAAATACACTGTACACTGATGTTAAATATGTTTGAAGTATTTAACATCCAGTACTAAGTGTTTAATCCTGTTCCAGCAGGAACAAGGATTTGCCTATACTACTACATGTAAAAGCAGAATATTCTCAGTCACAGAATGGGATAATGGAGAACAGTTACCTAATGATCCCCTCCTGACTACAGAGTGAACCAGGATGCCTACCCAACAAGAAAGTTACACAGAACTTTTATGATCAGAAAAGACAAAAATGCACCTACCTGCAGCCGCTGGAAGACCCCTGACCGCATATTCCCAAATCCATAACAGTACTGCAGTGGCAGAGTGGTTTCTGCACTTTCTTTGTAAGGGGTCTGCTCTATTTCCCAGTCAAATTCTTCATCCTCCTCCTCAGACAACTCAGCAGAGGCAGCTGTATATATTGAATGGTCAGAAACACAGAAATAAAATTATTACATAGAAATTAAATATGATTTAATAGAAAGGCAAACACTGACAACACCATAAGCCTTTCTCATTTTACTACATCTTTTAAGAAATCTTACATGACACTGGGTCATACAGGCAGATGCTTACATAAGTAATCCATAGGTCCTGCTCCAAACTATCCAACTTTCAAAAAGGAAGACCAGGAATACCAAAGTTTATAAGTATACTCACTCAAAGACTGAATTAATTGTTCCACTGATTTCAGTAAGATCAGAATTTGATGCTAAGAGAACCCTGACAGGAGCAAAATGGTGTTATCAATAATTTAAGACTGATATTAAAAAATTAAACATAGATAGTCAAACCCTCTTGTCTGTTAAATACTGATGTTAAGCAAGTCATTCACTAGAACCTGTAGTTCTAATTAGCTTCTACCATTTGAGCTAAACGTCCAGTTGTGTGAGCTTGCAGAAAGCAAAGACTCAAACGTGTGTGTATCATACAGCCACTAGAGGGGTACAAAGATCTACAGAGGCTTAGCATACATTAAGCACATTTTGGAAAAATGTAAACATAACTAAGCCTGTAAAGATGACATGGATATCACCAACACATTAATTTCTATACTTATCTATACTTCCAGATTCTTTCATACCCATCTCATACCTTGGGCTACACAATAATAGAAATACAGTATTTTTCCACATGTATTACTACGTAGATCTATAACTATTTCATTATGTACATGTATCACTAGTATAAATAAGATTTTTTTTGTCATACCCATCTCTTCTACCAAAGGTTTTGCAGATCTTGATTTCTTTGGTGCTAAAAGAGAAGTCAGCATGTCCAGTCCCTCAAAATATTGGCCAGGAATCTCCTTAGGTAACCGAATCGTAAAAGTTCCTTAAAGGAAAGTCAGAATATAGTTATTGCATTAAAATACCCAAGACAAACAAAAATGTGCATTTTACCTCTAATGAAAAAGGCTCACAGAAACAGGTACACATACAGGTAGTAATTTACTACGCATCAATCTCTGTGCGTGCTTTTAACCTCACTCCACAAGTTTCACAAAAACTAAAGACTTTAATGATGAAGCGTGAAAGAATATTTAACCAGTTGTGGTCTCTCCACTCATATTGTATTAACACAACCCAACAGAAGACAAGCTTTATTTTATTTTTAATCCTTCCACCAATCAAGCAATCAACAGAAGATCACAGGAAACTACACTCAGCAATCTGAGTATTGTCTGAAGTCAAGCATGTAATAAAAGCTTTGCAAGCAGGAAATTACAGGTTTTATTGGCACTTGTTTTTTTTTATTAATGCATTAATTCCAGAAGGTACATCTTTTACTCCAGAAATACCTTCTACCATAAGGTGTGGAAAAAGGCTAATGTCTTCTCTCTTAAGATGTAGCCAAGAGACTGTCTCAGGATTACCTCATTTCTACTCAGCACTACCTGACTTCTTTGTAGATTTACTGGACTAATGATCTTGGTCCAATGACATGTCTAGCACCTACAGGAATTGAAGAGCACTTGTACATAATTTTTTCAGTATTAAACAGTTCTTAGCACGTCCTTCGTGCTTGAGGATGGCCTAAGTAAATACAATAAATCCTGAGCAAGATTTTTTTACGCTACATAACACATGAGAAACTTCACATTTATTTACAGTATCATATACTTCACTGAAGTTCTATGCAACTCCAGTGCAGCAAAGTACAAATTATTAGAGAGCTAGCAGTATTTTTAATGACACAGAGTATTAACTAATACCTTTGTCTGTATCATAAGATGCTTTTTCTCTGCCATCTTCTACGATTCTTCCAGGAAGCATCAATCTGCAGGCAAAAAATCAGATGCCTTATTGAATGCCCGACTAATTCTGCAACTTAACATCCCAGCCTAAAAATTTAAGGCACATTCCAAAAGCAGTACAAAGGACTTAACCACATAACTTCTGTTGATACTAATGGAAGTCACACAGTTAAATCCCCATGTACTTCAAAAATGTTTTCTCCTAACTATTGGTACAAGAGATCAGCATCTGAGAGAGAAAACTTGTGACTCCTGGTTTCCCAGCTTGGATGAGTTCACAGCCACCAGAGAGGTGACACCCTAGGCACTATGTGCAACACTTGGAAGATTCTGCAATTTAAAAACCCTTACCTAACCCACAGTGACAGGATATGAGAACTCACCCAGAGCTTTTGTATTGCTTATTTGGAGTAACTAATTCACTGCATTCTAGCAGACCACTAAAATCCCTTGTGGTCTACTAATGTACACAGAGGAAGCAGGTCCAAGAATACCGGAAATAGAAAATAAGAAAGGTGAATAGTTCATCAGCTCTTACATGCCAACGGTTCTCTTAACTCTTTCATACAGAGATTGCCTCTTGTTCCATTCTTGTAGTGTAGTGGAGAACTTGTTATCTAGAGAAAAGATACGGCCTGGAACCTCACTTCCTACTGCCTCCACTCGCGTAAGTTTTTCCCCTTATAGTATCAGGTGTGCATCAAAAAACACTCTCCACCAAATATACTGTATCTAGCTCTCAACAGGGAAAAAACACACTTATTCTACAAAACTTACAAACATCCAGATAATTGTCTTGACAGTTTACAAATAAAATTCTTTGGTAAAGTAAATTTAGAAAAGTATTTCTTTAAACTCACTTTAACATTATTTAATGCCTAGAAACAAGGAGGCCAGATCCATAAAAACAATTATTTGCACAAAGTGGGCAGTCTGCAGTGGAAGAGCTACAGATGAGGAATGTTCTGAAGGGACTCAAGTGAAGTTCATTCTCTACTGACTTTTATTTATTTTATGAAGTTACAATTTTTAAAAAATCCTTCCACTACTAACCTGAGAAAATATGGCTTAGCATAAAATTTAAAATCTTCCCCTTCAAAATACACATCAAATTCTGACGCTCTGGCATAAGGTACTTTGATTATTATAGTAAGAAAATCCGGATCCTGGGTCAGCTCAAAAGCTGGAGTTATCATGATGAATGCAGCAGGAAAAGCAACCACTGGCTGTGTGGCCCTATCAAAACAGAAAAACAAGAAAAGATTACTGTTGTTTCCAATTTATGACAGCAAATGGTCTCTCTTCAAAATTCTTCAAGATGACCATTTCAGATTCTTGTAGAATTATCTTCCACATACTCATCACAACAACAAAAATAGGCGTTATCAAGCATTTGAAGATATCGTATCTCTGCACCTTAGGAAAGCACCCACAGCATAAAAAAGCACACTAACTTTGGTTCTAACTTGGTGGCTTTTTGTAACTTGTTTATAATTTCACACATAGTACATGTTAGATCGGTACAGTTCATTAGTGATGTTAGACAGTGATGTCACTGTTAGAAAATGATGAAAATCAGTAATACTTTCAAAAAATTAGAACTGTATTCTATAATCCATAAATGCATCAGCCAGAATACAAGCAATAGGTTCAGTATACCCCCAACAGATTATCTGAGCATACATACTAGGCATACTGCTCTTCATGTGAGATTTAATGCATAAGCCATTGGGACAGTACAGCACATGCATAGCACGTTAGATGCTCCTTTGCAGTGGGCTCATGACACAAGAGCTGCCTGAACAGTTTAAACACAAGCAGTTGACACACTCAGGATATCCAATGCGCAAATGCTTGCTATTTTGATCAGGTTGCAAGGTTTTCACAAACCTTGAAGAAGCATCCTAAAAACCTCAGATTCCTTCTGAAGATTCAGTCAAAGAAAACATAAATAATACAGTAGTTGTAACTGCATTAAATTATATACAGGATACCTGGGATGTTCACCAAGTGTTTTTAAAGACATTTTAGGGCAACATCCATCAGAACCATATATGTGCACGAGCATGCATATACGTTTAGCATGAGAAAATGAATTTACAGAGTATCATTCACCTGATACACAACTTGCCTGACACTTCAATAGCTTAGAAATGCAAGATAATTCCTCAAGTTTAACTCAGAACACAGTTTTAAGTCGGGGGAACCACACACTTTTGAAAATTAACTTTTTAAGACAAAAATATTTTTACCAAAAAATTGTAAACCAGAATTATTATCTGGAAAAGAGCTACTTTTCACTGACTTTCACAATTCTCTTTATTAAACATATCCCCATTCTTACAGCTTCATGGGCAAACGCAGAGCATTAAGCACTAACAGGGCTAAATGAACAGATTACTGATTTTTTTTAAACTGGTAATTCACAGGGGTAACCTATCTCATTTGACAGGTAGAAAAGAAATGGAACTCCCCATTTCCCCACATCACTAATGCCAGGGCAGCACCCTCACTCCTTCACCAGCACCCCACAGCCTGGCCCAGCTGTTCCCGCCCTCAGCCCCTCAGCGTTGCCGCTCTTTTGTCACCCCTGACACAAACTACCGACCCCCAGCTATCGGCGAGGGTCCCACACAAGCCCCAGGTGTTCAAAGGCCGCAGCCCACGAACCGCTGACCTCCACCCACGGCAACGCGAGACTCGATCCCCA
>NW_010105073.1:0-3198 GCF_000699245.1 Pterocles gutturalis | reverse complement strand
ACTGTGTGGGTGGTGGGACACTGGAACAGCTTGCCTAGAGAAGCTGTGGATGTCCCATCCCTGGAGGGGTTCAAGGCCAGGCTGGATGAGGCTTTGAGCAACCTGGTCTAGTGGGAGGTGTCCCTGCCCTTAGCAGAGGTGTTGGAACTAGATGATCTCTAAGGTCCTTTCCAGCCCTAACCATTCTATGATTCTTTGATTCTATGATTCTGTTATTCTATGCTTGGTGGCTTCCCATCATGCTTGGTCCCACTGCTCCTGGAACACTAGTTACTACTCCTATCATTCTGTTTGATCTTATAACTACAGTCTTTTGGAGATGCAATATATTATTTCACAGTTGCAAATGTTTTAGTCATTCAACTTTGCCACCACTATCAGCTTAAGTCAGTGCTTTGATTAAAAAAAAAAAAAGCCAAGTTGCATCCATACCCTAAAGATACACAGAAGTTCAGGGGTTAAGTGTCAAACTATTCAGACTTTGCCTGTCAACATTTCTGAGAAAAATGACTAGTATTTTAATCTGTATTTTATTAGAATGATAGTTGATAACTGAAACACAGGTTAACCTGTGAACATATCCTTTATATTAAAGCTTTTCAAGCAAAACAACTTCCATTCTGATGGACAGATACTGAATCATTAATTTCCAGGATGAGTGGTTTTTTCAGTGCTACTCCTTGTCCATCAGGTGCCAGCACTTTTAAAATATTCTATTGTTGTAATAAATTATTTGGTATGACTCATTAATTATCATTTAACTGCATTTAGCTACTCATTTGGCAGTATTAACTGCTCTTTATTCAGGTTTATTTTCATGTTATTTAAGGACCAAGTACTGCTTGTAGCAACCGATTTCCCAGAGATAATTTTTCAAATTATCTGGCTCTTCTTTTTTTTGGTCATTTTGTTGTCCTTTGCTGTCTTTGTCTGAATTTCAGTTTTACTGAGCAGGAGGATTTGAAACACAAAATTTTGAGGTCATGTAACCAAACATGTTAATGTAAATTGGATACTCTGGATATATAAAGTACAAAGAAAAAGACTTGGTCTTAGATGATCAGATTTCCTAATGAACTATAAAAATAACAGATGGTAGCACGTCTCTAACTATTGGCCAAATAGAATAGAACCTTATACTTACCAGAACACAGGAGTCTATTAAAAAACCATGAAAAAACCCTCCTCCCCTCCCAGCTCCCCAAACAGTACTAGAAAATAAAGTAGGAATACTTTTGCAAAGGGAGAAGTGGCATGATAAAATTACTATGTCCTGTATCCCAGATGTGATGCCAACCTCTTTGCTCTGTCCTTTGGCTTGGTAAAATTGCTTTTCTCCTCCTTTTTGAGCAGATCCTTTTGCATGACAGGTTCTGTTTTTTGTCTCAGTGATTGGGAGTGTCTCTGTAACATTTATTCAAGTATATTTTTAGAATTAAAATTCTGAAGGATGAAAATTAAATAAGGAAGGACACTGCTTCAAAATTCAATTATTTTTAATTTTCCTCTTTCTATCTGTGCTCTAGTTTTTGTGAAGAAAGATTCTACATGTCAGGAGACACATCACAACACCTAACCTTAATTCAGAATTCCATGTATTCTGGGACCGCAGTCAAAGTCTGATCCAGTTAAAAATGAAGACACTGGGAGTTTTGCCACTGATGAACAGAAACAGGACTAAGCTCTCTGTATTTGATTTCAATACAGAAACTGTACTTATAATTCAAAGTCATTGTCCCTTGACATTTGCTTGTGGCAGTTCCGCCCTTGGGAGCAGCAACTCAACAGTGGGAAGTAGACGAGGGGCAACCAGCAACAAGCATCAGGGGCCAGAAAGCTTGAAAATGGCATTGTATTAAAAGAAAGGAAAATTGACTGTGATGAAAGAAAAAAATAAATACACAAAGAAAAAGAAAGCTTTAAGAGTACAGGTACACATCTCTCCAAGTGCAACTGGATGTCAGTGTGCTGTAAATAATTATGAACCATATCATGTTCATTTTATGAAAATGTAAGGGAAGGTTGAATGCATTTGGATCTCTTCTCCGTTTGTTCAATTCTAACAAAAAGTAACTGAGAAAATCATGCTGAAGGGCTTTGAAAACCAAGTGGGGGTGCGGCCTGTTTCCTGCCTCAGAGTCCATCCCAGAGCATTGGAGAGGATGTCCGCACCATTCCAGTATTTGGAGAATAAAGAAATACTTTCTTCTACAGAGCGTGTATCTACCTATGCATAAATGATTCTGTGACCTGTGTCACATCCTTTAATCTAATGCTCCCTCATGGCTAGTACCTGTGTGCACCTCTTCTTAAACAGCGCTGAATTTGTCTGCTAATCACATATTGCAGCCCTTGAAGCTGCAGCTCCATTTTTCTTGCTTACTTTTTGTAGATTGCAATTGCTGATCTGTAAGAATTACTCCCATATTGAAATTAAATCACTGGAACTAATCTCTTACTTTTGAAACAGAAAAGCAAAATGCTCAGAACCAAATACCTGAGGCTAAAGTATTTCACTGGAATACTTCTGCTCCTGGATTTCAAGCACAACAGATCAAATTTATGCCTTGCATAAGTCAATTCTGAGAGAGAAAATAGTAATAGTGGCATAAATTTAGCAATGCTCTCCTATTGGCATTCACCATCTCTCTGATGGTGAGACTTTCCAACATGTTTTCCTCTGTTCTTCCATAAAATGAAAATCAGGAGTATTGCATAGTTTGGTCAAGGAGCCTGTGAAGACACCGGAAATGCTGAAGCGACTTAGAAGACTATATGTCATTTTCAAAGGTGCCTTTAGTTTCAGTCTTCTTTTATTCACCAGTTTCTCTGAGTCTGTGGTTAGTGTTTCAAAAAGTCTTGACAGTGCAAAACATAAGTCCAGAAATAACTAAGCGCAGACATTTTTGTTAGTGAAAGTTTACTTTAAATTTTCACCTATGCATTGTTTTACATCTATCATCACTCCACTGGCATTTTTCTGACAATATGGCACCCCTGTATATGAATACACATGGTTTTCTAGAACTTGAATTGCCATACTTCTTAATATGTATGGTTCTGCATAACTGCTTGTTGCTGACCATAAACATATTCTATACACTAATTTTATATCAAAACTCTCACATAATAATACTAAATTGCAGAGTCAGGCACACAAATGCTACACTAATTCACGCAGTATGAGCAACAAGCAAG
>NW_010105072.1:5179-21469 GCF_000699245.1 Pterocles gutturalis | reverse complement strand
GCTGTCCCACCATGTCTCTGTAATTGTCTCACTGTCATAATGCTCCTTACAGGGCCCTAACAGGAGTCATAACCTGCACTTTCTGTAATGCAAAACTTGCATCCCTCAATCGGTACCTTCTATGTAGAGGTGGCACTATACCTAATCCTTCATCTCAGTGCATTACAGCAGTGAAGGATGCTCCAAGACCTGCCATATAATGTGAAAAAAACCTTTGAAGTCTGAAAACGCTATTATCAAACTTTTAAATATACATTCAGTATTCTTAAATAACTTGAATTATGATTCTCATTATAGAAAGTAGGTGTATGAATTATACTTAACTCAGTGATTATTGTTTTAAGAGATTATTTCTTCAGTAATGGTTCAGTAAAAGTCATTTCTTAGGCTGCTTTTAACAACAGTAGGTATAAATAGTAATCTAATTATACCTAGGAGAGATTTGTAGCTCTGATTACTATCACTTTAAAATTTCAAAGGGACTGACATGAGCAATCAACACATCCTATACTGTGAATTCATCTCGCTATTGTAAAAACTACCTGCCAGTTGCTTGTCTGCAGAATGATATGCCATGCTGCACGTATTATTTCAGGAATTAGTGACATATGTGCATAAGGCATACGTTTTGTTCAATGCTAAGGTGTAAAACCTGAGTGCTATCTAATAGGAGAGCTTAGATTTCCAGTCCTTCTCATATGGAATTCTGGTTTTATTGGCTACACTTACTATACTAAGTGAAACAGGGAAAGTATATGGGCTCAAGCAGGGATTGCACTTCTCCATACTGGGTAATTTTTAGCATGACCCCCTTGGTATGATTTTTTACTCAATGCCTGAACAGGAGCTAGGGACCCAGGTCATTTCTTCACAGATAGTTTAGCTGCAGCCAATTTGTTTCGGAGGTGAGGAAAAGAGTTTAGCCATGTAGATCTGGACTGTGCTGTCACTTGCTCTCTGCCCTGGCTTATTTTTTTCAGTAGCATAGACACAGGTGCACACATTATTTTTGGGAATTAATGAGGACTGTTACAGGAAGAGGGATTTGTTTGTAGAATTCTGGACCTGCTCCTTTTCATTTGCTGCAAGAGTAGAAAGTGAGCAGGGAAAAAGAGGACACAGAACAGTCAACTGCAGGAAACAAGAAATCCAAGAAAAAAAAAAATATTGAAGAGTAGTGTGTTAGTTCAGACCTGATGCATCCTGATTCTTAATTTAGACAAAGGCAGTCTGCAAACATTGTGTTTGTCCTAATGCATCTGCATGAAAGGCTTATACAAGATAGCTATTGCCTTGTTTCTAGTATTTCCTTTTTCCTAAGTGTTTGACTTTGCAAATTTAGCAATACTCTTTGAGTATTCTTAGTGTACGTGTATAATTTCTCCTTTTTTTTTTTTTTTTTTTAAAGAGATCAGTAGTCTTCTAGAGTGGTTAATCATAATGTTTTAGGTGATCTGCTCAGATTTCTGCTGCTTGATCTAAGGAGTCATTGATTGTAAGTTGTCCTGTGTGAACGATCATCACTAGATGAGCATAGGATATTTTGATAGTGTCATTTGTAATGGACAAAGAAAATGGGATGCTGCGCTTCATTTCGGCCTCTGCAGGAGCACATTCTCTGCTGGGCACAAATTTTTCTATTCATTCCCTTTCCAGCTTGAGCTCTTTTTCTCTTTCTCCTCTAAACTGTTTCTGTCAGGTGTCTGTTTCCGTGCCAGGCGTCTTCTCCAACCTCAAGCTCTCTTAGCTCACGAGAGTAATTTTCTCAGTCTTTTGCTTCCCCGCATTCTCCCAGTTTGTCATATGTTTGCCCAGACATTTCTTTATGCCTGTTTTTCTTGTGGCCCACTCCCCTGGTTTTACAGTTCACTTTTTCCTCTTATCCTTCCTGTGTTAGAACAAGATGGTTTCCTGCCATATACCACTAGCAGGGGGATTACTGGGACGGGTGGAGAGACAGGTTCTTGGTTCCAGTTCCAGCCATTACAGCGAAGTTCTGGCTCTGCCAGCTACAGCAGCCTTGGGCTGGAGCAGATCCGTTCAGGTCACACATGTGCAGCCCAGAGAGCCTGGGGAGCGCTGAGGGAATGGAACATACTCCCTCACCCTTGGGGTGGGAGGCACATGTGAAGCCTAGGAAGCAGTCGCTACCGGGAACAGTGAGAGCATCGAGGCAGATTTAATGCAGAGAAGATCTACAGGGACTTTTAGCTGAGATGATCTAAAGTTTCTAATGATCCTGTGTAAGCTGGGGTTCTTCTTCCTCAGCCTCAGCTTGTATCTTTTGGTGAACCAACAATAGAGGACATACCACTATTCAAATGACTGGAGTCCTTTTAAAAAAAACCCCACATCCCCAGGGTTTTTTAATATTGCAAATAGTTTTCTTCATTGCTGGAAGCAGCTAAATATTTTTAGGGTAAATTCCCCTTCTGTCCTTCCTGCAAGTAATATGGTTGGACTTTGCTGCATTCCATTTGGATAAAACTGTTTCCTGGCCCCTTCAGACCATCTTGTAAACTTTTAAAGGGATTTAATTAAGTAACTTTGTTCTCATAATAAAATTACCTAACTTCCTTCGTGTCCTCCCATCTAACTTCAGTGCGCTCTCAGATTTCTCGTGTGCTGCCACTCTTTGGGCTGTGCAGTAATGAGCAGAGGTGATGTATTGGGATGATTAAGTGAAACGCACATAGTCGATTAGCTTTTCATTGGGCAGCCACCCAGAGCCCTGAAATTCTAGAGTGGGAATGCAATCCTGAGGAAAACTTTGCCTATATATTCCGAAATGGAGAAAAGGGGCTGCCAAGTGTAAATGAAAACCATTTGGTATGCATACTGGGGATAATTGTCTCCTTCATTCACCGGTTTGAGATATAGTCTGCGTCGCTTGGGTGTTTATTTTGTATCATATTCTGGTTCCACCGTTAAGCTATTATGTGCAAGTCTCATTGAGCATGCGTGTTGAATAGTCTTATCCACCTGTATGAAACAAATCTGCAGATCAATAGCTCTTCATATATTGCTATAATCACACAAAGATCTGTTTCTCTCTTCAAGTCAGTTTTATACTGCTGTCGTTCTGCTGAATTCAGTGCTACATGTAGATGTAAATGAGACAAGCACTATGCCAACTGCCCTTTCAAAAAAACAAAAACAAAAACCACTCAAAAAAACCTCCACATTTATTTTTATACCTCTCTGAACCTGCTGTACTTTGGAAGGAAAAGGTGGGAAAGAATACCACCATTAAAGCATCCCTGGATAGTACCCATCCTACATTCTCCAACTCTTTATACTACTGAGGGTCAGTGGAGGAAAATCGTTGTTAAATGTTTTTAAAACTAAATTTCAGATAGCTAAGGACACCACATTCACGCAAAAATGTGTATAAAGACAGGCTTGTATGTGTTCACTCACACGTGTAGGAAGGTATTTACATGCTCACACAGGACATTATGTGTGTGCACACACATGCACGCACACACTCAGTCAAAGACTCAAGAGAAGCTGCCTGTCTGCCAGATTTTATCTTAACTTCTTCTGAGATGAGCAGAGGAGATCTTCTACAGCTCTTCTGACAAAAGATGCAGAGGACAATTCTGTTCTCATAGACTCAGAGAAACAACAGCAGAAAGAGACCATAAGATCTTACTTGTTTATCCCAAATCCTAAGGAAGGTTCTTATAGTGTTTTCACCTTTATTTCTCTAACCTTTTTTTTTTTAATAGCAATATTTTTTTTTTTTAATAATAACACCTTACTATTGGAAACATTTTCCTAATGTGTATTCTGCATCTTTGCAGCCAGAGTTTAAACCTATTATTTTTGTCTTGGCCCTGGTGAATAAAGAGAACAGTTAGTTCTTTTGTGGCAGTATTTACCATATTTCAACACGGTCATGTTTTTTTATAGGGCCCTCTTCTCTATACTAAAAAATCCTCTAATGCTACTGTTTTCACATCTTTAACTGGTGCACGGTACATTTTTGAAACAGCCTGACCTAGCTGACTCATATGCAGTTTGGAATCCCCCAGATCCTTTTCTGCAAAGCTTGTGATCAGCTGGATTTTCCCCCTGTAATATTTATAGAGTTGTTAATTCTGATTTAAGTGCAGGAGTTTGCACTACTCCTTTTCTGACCTCATCTGTATTTCAGAGTATTGCGCCGGTGGACAAAGATCTTTTCCATTCTAGTCTTATTCTCAGGAGTGCCTGTTACCCACCCTGTTTGACGCTATTTTCAAAGGTCACAAAGGTATTCTTTACTCCCTTTGTCAATTAAACTGTATAATACCATGGACTTCAGGAGGTCATATTTAATCAGTATGTCCAATAACTGACTGTGAATGCTGATAATCACATTTTAAATACAGCTTTCAGCCAATTGTGCACCTGTTTCAGACTAATTTCATCTAGGCTGTGTTTCCTAGTGCATTTGAAAGAGTTTAGTAAGCATTTGACAAAGGTCTTACAAAAGGTGAGATCTGCAGCTTTCCACAGGCATTTGTGGAGACACTGTCTGTTGGCTGTCACACTCCATCAGACCTCATTTATCTGTTTGTCACCGAAGGCTGGGTGCATTACAGAAGATTTTCATTACTGATAGGAATACTTCAGTAGCCCCATTGCCAAAACTGGGAAAATAGTTTCAGCGATTATGTGATGTCTGTGTCTGTTAATAGAACCGACTGTGAGATCTCAGTATATGAACACATGTGCTGTTTCATGTTAGGAATACTGTTGGGCATTGAGAATACTTTTCTTGGTGTTCTTTCAGCAACACTAAATTGACAAACTGGCTTTGAAATAATTGCTGGGTTTGATCCAGTCACTCATGGAGTACCAGCACTGTAGAGTGGTCTAATTCTTGCTGTCTCTTTGAGAATTCTTGGTATGGCTGGAGATATAAATACATCAGTGTGTCACACAAGGAACTCCTGCTGGTGTCATTGACAATCCTGTCTATGGAGATGTGCTGGTTTTGGCTGGGGCAGAGTTAATTTTCTTCACAGGAGCTGGTATAGGGCTCTGTTTTGGGTTTGATAACACAGGGATGTTTTTGTGACTGCTGAGCAGGGCTCACACAGCGTCAAGGGCTTTTCTGCTTCTCACCCCACCTCAGCAGCGAGCAGGCTGGGGGTGCACAAGAAGTGGGGAGGGGACACAGCTGGGACAGCTGACCCCAACTGACCAAAGGGATATTCCATACCATGTGATGTCATGCTCAGCATATAAAGCTGGGGAAAGAAGAAAGAAGGGGGGGGATGTTCAGAGTGATGCCATTTGTCTTCCCAAGTAACCATTACACATGATGGAGCCTGGCTTTCCTGGAGATGGCTGAACACCTGCCTGCCCGTGGGAAGTAGTGAATGAATTCCTTGGTTTGTTTTGCTTGCACACATGGCTTTTGCTTTACCTATTAAACTGTCTTTATCTCAACCCAAGAGTTTTCTCACTTTTACTCTTCTGATTCTCTCCGGCATCCCGTCAGTGGGGAGTGAGCGAGCGGCTGTGTGGTGCCTGGCGCTGGCTGGGGTTAGACCACAACAGATCCCTCAGGGAAAGGCCTTTTACTTGATAAATAAGCTCAGAAGACTTCAGTTAGTGTGTGTTAAAAATAGTCAAAAATTCACATCACTATAGGGGGAGAGAGAGTGTTCTGCCCATGCTCAATGTCTCATTTTTTCTGTTTGGATTAACAGTTGAAAAACTTTAGACCCTTAGAGAAGCCTATAAAAGTACAACATGTAAGCAGTAGATATTGCAGAAGAGTGTTATTTTTTTACATGATGAAGCTTAGGGTTCACTAGTTTTGTTCATGTCAAAGTTCATTGTTGAATTATATCCTTGTAATAAACATTCTTCTATGCTGATATTAATGATTGCACCTGGCAGTGAAACTCCTTTGGCTTCAATTCCTTATGCAGGTGTATGTGAGAAAAGAATGAGTCTCCTCTCCTCTCCTCTCCTCTCCTCTCCTCTCCTCTCCTCTCCTCTCTCCTCTTTTTTCTCTTTTCTTTTCTAGCACTCACTTTTACTGCAGGTATTATGAAATGCAGACCTTTTGTACTTAAATATACAAGTAACACCTGACACTTCATGCTACAGATTAACAGAAACCTCTTGTTTGTACTTCAGGCTCATTTGCTGCCAGTTGGGAAGTCTGGTTCAGCAAACTGAGACCTTGATTTAGTGAAGGGTTTTATTTTTTGCATCATTTAAAGTCTGTGAATAGGCCAATTTTCCCCAGTGGGGATATTTGTATTTTTAAAGGATGTTAAGTATGTGTGCCTTCATGTGCTTTGCTAGGGTGAAGTATTGTTCTTCTCACATGAGGAAAGATTGAAATTAATCATTTTGTTTACAAAGCAGACATTTGATTGTAGACGTATTCTCATGTTCTTGATCATTTTGAAGTTCATTTGTGTCTCTGCGGACAAAAGGTCAGTCCTTTTGAAGAAATGTGCTCAGGAGGGTAATGATGGGATAATTTTAAGTCCTTTGTTTTCTGATCCTCAAATTCTTTGAGTTGGTGCATGGCCCTTTCTTGGTTAGTTCTGTGGAGGCATAATCTCTGGTGGGGAGGCTTAGTTTTCACATGCTTTACTGTATGTCCTCACTTTGCAATTTACTGTACCCTGAGCCCATCACATGGCTGGTGGAAGAGTTTGTTTTCATTTGTTGGTTCCTGGGACTGAATTTCAGTGTGACTCAAAAATGCTTTGTCTGGGACTCTGAGTCATGGATACTTTTTCTTTATGTCTGGCACAATGTTAAATTCCATTCTTGACTGCTGACTCAGTATTTTTTGGAGAGCTAGAGATCTAGCACCAGACACAAATTTTAAATGAACTAGAGGTTTGGGATGCAAGGCAAGTATACATCCTGCTGTTCATAAGATTAATGTGTGCATATGTCATTATTTTAAATCTCCTTGACTGTATTCCCTCATTCTGTGGAAGCACTACTAAACTGGTGGGATTTTCAAATGCTGAGATTTCCTTCTTCCTCAGAGTGCTGGATTCATAGAAACATAGAACGGTTTGGGTTGGAAGAGACCTTTAAAGTTCCTCTAGTCCAACCCCCCTGCAATGAGCAGGGACATCTTCAGCTAAATCAGATTGCTTAGAGCCATGTCCACCCTAACCTTGGATGCATCCAAGGATGGGACATCTACCACCTCCCTGGGTAACCTGTTCCAATGTTTCATCACTCTCATTGCGAAAAATTTCTTCCTTGTGTCTAGTCTAAATCTACCCTCTTTTAGTTTGAAACCATTACCCCTTGTCCTATTGCAACAAGCCCTACTAAAAAGTTTGTCCCCATCTTTCTTATAAGCTTCCTTGAAGTATTGAAAGGCCACAATAAGGTCTCCCCAGAGCCTTCTCTTCTCCTGAACAACCCCAACTCTCTCAGCCTGTCCTCGTACGGGAGGTGCTCCAGCCCTCTGACCATCTCCGTGGCCTCCTTTGGCCCTGCTCCAACAGGTCCATGTCCTTCCTGTGCTGAGGACCCCAGAGCTGGATGCAGTACTCCAGGTGCAATATATAATGAAGTTTCTGTTTTCTTCTTGTTTTCACCTGAAAAATGAAAGGCTTGTCCTCATTTGGCTTTCTGAAATACTTTTATTTTCATGTTTGGACCTAAAGTTTTTAAGAATACAAACTGAAAGGTCTGCTCCAAATGCATATCAGATGCACTACAACCCTCAGTGGTATTAAACCAAGGACTGATTTTTTTTTTTTTCAGTGTTGAACCATGTATATGGAAATGTTTTTTGGTTCACAAGATCAAACAAAGTCTGAAATAAAACCTGTGAACTGCATACAGGGTAGAGGTGTCAGCAGTGACTGCTTCAATTGATTATCTACTCTGTCATATCATTTTGCTACCAGAGACAGCTGATGACTGATGCTTTCTTATTCTTAGAAACTCTCTTTTTGTTGATTAAAGCATGATATTACCCTGATACCTCTGGGAACCAATAAGGTTCTAATAGTCACCATGTTTTCCTAACTAATAGCCAAGTACAACATACTTGAGCAAGACCAAATGATTTGAGACTGCTCACAGGTATCTACAATGCTTCCAACAAGGATCAGGCAAGCCATAAATTTTGAGTTAGCTTTAGCCACTGTCAGTTAAATGTATTAAACTTTTAGGTGCTCAAATCAACTTTGTCAAGATTATATCAGAGGCTCTTCTTTAATCTTGTGTTCTTGTCATTCCCTTTGGTCTCACTTGATTGATCTCTTTGAGGATTCTTCTTGAAGTTCTTAAATAGTTCATTATTCATGGGGGTCAGACAGGCTTCTTCAAACCGGAGAGATCCTGCTTCCAGAACAGACAATGCATACAAGCATTTTAAAGTGGTGCAGTAGTGGTCTTTCGTGTGCTGGAAATTAAACACCATTTTATAAGACATTGCTATAGATGCTTTGCCCTATTTTAATCACAAAAGATGACGATGGCGTGCTTTCTACATCTGAGTTATAATTAAGATGACTGTTACATGTCTGGGCTAGGTAGTACACAGGACAGAACTGGAGCTTATAAATTTGTGATAGGGCTCACACTGTGCTGGGGCTTGAGCGGGAGGATGTGTATCTAAAGTAGAACAGTCATACAGCTTTCAAAGAAGAGGGAACTGGCTGCCCTACTTATGACCCTTCCCTGTTGGCTGGGTGAGAAGGAAAAGTAACTTATAAAGCTTACCTTCCTAACTTCAAAGTAGAAAGGAACTGGGGAAATGACAGAAGAAGGAAAAAGAAACACAGGAATTAAAGGGAGCACCCAAATATATTCAAAGTGCTGATCTCCGCCTTCGGGAACTTGTTTTACCACTTTGGTTAGCTGAATCATGAGGTTGTTTTTGTATATTCCCCCAAGATGTCCAAGATCTTAAAAATTCTTGGCAGAATTCCAGTTATTCACCAGAAATCTTTTCCACTCTGCCTCTAGGATTTCAGCATGGGATTTACTGTCAGATTTTTAGGGCCTGATTCATAACAAGTTTTCACATCACTTACATAGGACACTTTAAGAATTTACCCAGAGAGAGAGGGAGTGGATATATGTAGGGTAGCAGCAGGAGACAGGCACTTCTCGACTTTGTTTAGAGAAGAGAGGGAGAGGGGAATTTTCATAAGAAATCATTTCGCTAATGACTTCATGTATTGACTTCTGTACTGCTCAATACCCATGCAAGTCCTCCCTGCACAGGGAGTGTGCAGTGCCTTAATTACCTTGTTAAAAAAGAGAAAAATCTCTCCACAGCTGAAAAGCAGGAAGTCTTGCAGGCATCTCATGCTGTATGAAAGGTATTGGAAACTTCAGAACTGTAATTATTCACCTTTCCTGCTCCAAGGCTCACTAATAACTTTTTCTCCAGATAACTCAATCATTCTGTACTTTAAACCTCATGTCAAGTTCTGACATGGATGGGCTGAACTTGCAGTCAAACATCTGCCCTGGAAAGCCATCAGTCTCACTCTCATGTATCTGAGCTGTAGGTTCATCTGTCGTGTCAGAGTTCACAGGAGCACCACGTTTGTTTTTTTTCCCCCTCTTGCTCTTGCTTCACTTAAAACCCATTCTTTGTAATTCTACTTGATTTCTGGACCCTCTGACAGAGGCTCCTGATATTGTCAACATGGTCTTTCTCTCTACTGTATTTCCCGAAATAGATGAGAAAAAGAAACCTGCAGGTATTAATTTAAAAAAAAAAAATCCAAACTAGCTGTCTATGTGAATCCACACTACTGAGTTTCATAAGTGTTGACGGATATATATAATAAAGCGTAACTGAACATTTGCATCTGCAATTTTATGCGTAATGCTATTTTTTTTTTTTTTTTGGTTCTGTGTAACTTTTTTCTTTCTTTCTCAGACTGCTTTTCTGGAGGAACAATATAATCTATGAAACAAGCAGATAGACACAGTGAACTGGGATGAAAAAAGGTGTGATAGCTCATGGAATCCATCTGCCCAAACAAAATCTTTATTCTTGCCTATGTGAAAATGTGTCTCAGCATGTAAACCCCAAGCAAGAATGAAAAAGTGAAGAAGTGGTGCCTGGGATTTTATATTACAGTTCCTTCTCTGAGGACATAAGACATTGCCTCAGCCTTGGGCAAAACATTCTTGTAACTTCATTGTTTCTTCACTTTCTAGGGGCTTCTGTAGCTACTTGTTGAAGTATCTCTGGAGTTTTCTTTGATGTGCATAGAGAACATTCTACGACAGGGTAAGTAGAAGTTGTGTCACACATTTCATTATTACTGACCTTAATAGACAGTGGTGGTGTGGTGTTTATTTTAAGAGCAGGGATGTTCTACAGATCTCTCTCCACACACTGTTCCCACGTCCACACCTACACAAAATCTGCTGTCCTGTTTTGACCGGGAAGTGTCAATTATCCAGTGGTTTGGGGCTGGCAGTTCATTTGAGTTGTCAGTAAATTACAGGCCACTAGTATGCTAGCAGCGTAGATCCTTGCCAATCCTCAGCACAAACCACATATCCCATCGCACCAAGCATGCAGGAATTAGGGGAGAGGTGATGGGTCACTCTTACTGTTAAAATTCACCAACATGCATCCAATTTCTACAGTGAAAAAACCCAGTCCATTGCTCTTTCACAGTTATCTACTATGAGTTGAGTTACCTTAAAGTTTTCTACCTGGCTCGCAGCCAGCTTGTTGCAGATTTCTTTCAAGTCGTGTGTAATATCTGCTATTCCTACTTGGATGTCTTAGACACCCTAGGACATCTTACATATCCGAGGCAGTATATACCATGTGTGGACAACTGAAGCAGGTCCCCAGTGTTAAGATTTCTGAAAATATGAGAATTTCTTTAACGTGTTACAGGCAGCATATTATATATGAGTGTATAAGATACATAACTCTATAGGCATTCCAAGCCTTCTGGGAGTCAGTGGGCTTTGTAGCCAGCTCCAGATTGCAACACGTAAACATGGCAGGTGTGATCTGAGACATCCTAGCATCTGAAACTGTCCCACGGGGCTGCTAGAGGAGATGTAAGACGTACAAGAGACCCTGTCCCTGCAACACACACATTTTCTGGGTTGGCAGTGGGATGCCCTTGGGCATCTCTCAGCTGTGGACCTCCTCTTTACTTTCCCACTCCACTCAGCCTCCTGGCCTCCTGCCCCGACACATTTCCCCCTGCTCTCTTTGGCAGTTGAAGCCAGTAGAAGGTCAGTTCTCAGTGTAAATATTTACATAATCAGCTTTTCTCTTTCTGTACTTAAAGATAACTCTCCATGTTTTTAACCTCCCAGTGAACCTCACAATACTACTAAGAAGTCTGTCTTCTCAGTGAGGCTTGGAAAAAAGGAGAGGAATATGTAGGTCAGACTGGTTTAGAGAGCTGTGAGATGAGGCAAACAATGACCTCGGGCATCAGAGTGAGACAGCCCATTTTCCAATTCTCCTGTGCTATCAAATCTGATTATTTGCATCATGAGGTTTGTGGTATTTGATGCCTTTGTTAAAGTTTCCCCTCCTGGAGTCCTCTGATGTTGCTTTTCATTGAAAAATAAATTAACTTTTTAGTATAGGAAAGCTGGAAGAGATGAAACTCAGAGGTTCAAGATTTCAAAAGGAGATTGCAGATGCAACTTAATTGTTAGTATTTTGTGAAGGGCAGAGAAGAGAGGGAGAAGACTGAGTGAAGATTTTTAAAATTACAAGATATCTCTTTCCCCCATGCTTTTGTACTAAGCCCATCAAACTTCTTTTTCTTTCTTTCTTTGTTTTTTTTCTTTTTTTTTTTTTTTAAATAGAAATAGCCATATTATGTTTTAAACATTTTATGTTCCATTTACTGGCCTTTTGTTTTCCTGTCTCTGAAATTGTCTTGCGTTTGTTTTTTTTTTTTTTTTCTTTTGCTTTGCACATCATAACAAATGTATTTTCAAGGTGAGACTTGAAACCAGATAATGCATAAAGTGCTCTTGGTGTTGACAGGAAGTCTCTTATATGTGAAGGGCAGAGTAAGATAAAACTGTTGCTTTTTTTGGTTTTCAAGCAAGTGGCTGATAGAGGCTGGTATCTCATACTGAAGGAAGTAGAAGTTTACATGATTTTAAAACAAAGATGTTGGAGAAGAAGGGTGAGTTTGGGCTGTGGATGGAAGGCTCTATTTGAAGCATTCTGAAATAGCTATTTATCAACTGGAAGATGTCAGAGGGAAAGCTCAAGAAGAGAAAAGAAGATCTAAGTTCTTCTTGGAAGACTAATCTAAGTCAACAGCAATCAAAGGTTGCTATCAGAAAAGAACAGTCAGTCGCCCAGGAGGGGCAACGCAGGAGGGACTGCCCGTTCATTCTGCACAGGCACAGTTATGGATGTCTCTGTTCTGTCAACTGTAGATAAAATCAGGATTTCTGCTTCCAAGTTTGCCCTTCCAGCCCTTCCCTTGAACATTGTTTTCACGCAGAAACAGTTGGGAGAAAAGACAAAGAAGCCCATGCATGTGTGTGTTTGCTTATGGGTAAACTATTTTGAGCTGGTTGTTTTTCATGGGTAAGCAGGATATCCAAGTGAGTTTTCTATGATTTATAGAGGGATTTTTATATGAAAATCCGGACTATTTCTGTAAAGTATTATACATTTCCTTAGGGAAGGTTAAATCAGCCATATTATTTCAGCTAAATGCAGACTTCTGTGATAAATGAGGGAAATATGCTTTAGATAGGAATAGGAAATCTATCCGTCAGTGTTGTGATAGTCAAATGAACAAATAAAAAATAATTGGCTGAAGCTGAATAACAGAGAGTTCGTCATAGCAGTATAATATAGTGGTAAACAAGAAAAACAAATGCCTTTATTTTGCGAAGCTACTATAATCACCATCAGACTTAGAAATATTTCTCTGAAGAAGGCACAGAAACAAGCAAGGTTGTACGAAAACATATGCATTGCAGGTTGAAGCAACTCAAAGGATTTGAATCATAAAGGAGGAGCTGTAGCAAAGCCCCAGGGATTGTTACCCTGCTCTACTCTTAGTGGTTTCTTGGACCATATGGCTTTATACTAAGGCATCACTTCTGTATGTACTAATGCAAAACCTAACAGAAAATTTGAAGTTTCTGTTTGTGAACATATGACAGCTCAGCTGTATGAATATGAAAGCTCAGGTCAGTAAGAAACACCAGTGCAAAGCTACTGCAATATACTCGTTGTTAACTACTGATATAAAAATTCATATTTTTTGCTGTTATCAAAATTCAACATGTGTGATTGTCAGGAAGTTTATATAGTTAATGCACTGACATATATGAAATATTCCTGAAGGTAATCTTCCCTCCCTTCTCACCCCTTTTGTCCAGATAAATACCACAATAAGGTGAAACTGGAATTTGTTAAATTGAACTTTTATCGTTTGCACTGATCTCCAAAATACAATTCTACCACAGTTATTTCTTTTAGCGTCCTCTGTGTTGCAACTGCAACAATGACACACTCGTGTTACGAATCTACAGTGGTTTGGCATTTCTTCAGCAGTGGGCTTTGGTAAAACCTATTTGTGGTGTTTACAAGAATTACAACAGTACCAGGGATCTGGACACACAAACCAGAAGCAGCTAGAGTTCCTTAGACCAGATGGTATTTAATTTCAAATAATGAACAAAAACATTTGGATTTTTTGGGTTTAGGTTTGAATTTAGAAGAGCGTGTTTTGAAGAAGCTTGCATCAGCTTAAAAAAAAAAAGCTTCTGCAGCTCTCCTGATAGAGTGTTGCTATGGTATACCAACAGTCCAGCACCGTATGCTGAGTTATACATTAAATGCGGAGTTGGAACACTGAAAACAAAGATGGTGCCAAAATGCAGGAGCTCAGTGTCTGTGGCAGTGCCCTGGGCAGTACTGTGGGCTCCCCGGGCTCCACTCTCATGGGAATTTCCCTTTGCTGACAGGTGTCTTGGTGTCTCTGTGCTGCAATCCCGCGATGGATATCATAGAATCATAGAATTATAGAATCACAGAATGGTGTGGGTTGGAAGTGACCTTAGAGATCATCCAGTTCCACCCCCCTGCCATGGGCAGGGACACCTCCCACTAGCCCAGGTTGCTCAAAGCCTCATCCAGCCTGGCCTTGAACCCCTCCAGGGATGGGGCATCCACAGCTTCTCTGGGCAACCTGGGCCACTGCCTCACCACCCTCACAGGAAAACATTTCTTCCTAATATCTCATCTCAATCTCCCCTCTTTCAGCTTTTAATCATTACCCCTCATCCTACTGCTATACCCCCTGATCATGAGTCCCTCCCCATCTCTCCTGTAGCCCCCTTTCAGCACTGGAAGGTGCTGTAAGGTCTCCTGGAGCCTTCTCTTCTCCAGGCTGAACAGCCCCAACTCTCTCAGCCTATCCATCTTCATGGCCTCCTCTGGACCCGCAACCCACATTACGAGTTCACTAGTGGGCATACTGGGGGAGTATGGTTGTATGGCACAAGGGAGGTGGGTTTTACTCATCCTGGGCTGCTAAAGTGCCTTGAAATTGTTTTATTTTAGTTCTTTACATTTTTGGTAACTGAAGTTGTGAGGCCCTATTCCCCAAGTGTGCCATTGTCCATCAGAAAAGGCAGCTTGCCTGTTCTTACACCTGCCCACACCAGGTGCGTTTCTAGAAGCTCTCTGGAATAAGCTGACCTTATTCTACTTCCATGGAAGCACAGGTTCCATCCATTTCTCCTCTTTATATCCCTTCCCAAGAAAAATGTACAAAACAGTGTTGACAGATCTCTTTGGCTTTCCTGGAAGTTTCCAGATGCAGCATATCAGGAACCATCACATGGCTGTCCCATTACCAGATACCGCACAACCAGTTGAAGTGTATCTGATTGTATGACAGGAGTGTTCATAGGTGTGAAGAAGTTGTGCCCAGGGGCTGCTCAAATCCACTGTCATCACAAAGTACAGGAGGTGAGTGAGATTAATGCCTTTTATGTGATGCGACATGGTCCTATACTCCTGCCACCTATATGTACACATCCTCAATAGAAAGAAAATTAAAGAAAATTATCTGGAAGATAATTGTTTATGAGAGCTGGAAAGGTAAATTTATCCCGGTGAGTTTTTCAAACTTCAGAAATTTTCTTGTTGCACTTGGAAGTCTTAAATGATTCAGTAGGTGAGAAAAAAATGCAGTGTCTAGGATGTTTTCTTGGCTAAAAGTCCCCACTCTGAATGAAGCAGAGCTGACATTTGCAGTGGGATGCTCCAGATATCTTTCCTGAGCAGCGTGTGAATAGCGGCTCTCACTCTGTGCATGGCCTCCTTTACTTTGAGCAGATGCTTTGCACATAACTGAAAAGGTGTCGTCCATCCCTACAGAAAAGTTTTGGTTCTGATGAATAGAAATTACCCCCACAAAAAATAATCAAAAAACACCAGAAAGCGTTTCCTGAGACTTTCTGCAGCTACCTCTGTGGAGCAGTTTTAATTTCAACACCTCCCAAAACTGTTTTTAATTTCTGCCACCCAAGAAGGAGCACAGGAGGAAGAAAATAGGAACAGCTCTGTGTGATGGATGTTAACAGCCAGAACGTCCCAGGCTTAACTGCGGAGCCTGAACATTGTGGGTACGGAGCAGCAATATAAAATGTGGGTTGTTATGTGCTGTCCATTGATACCATTCAAATTAGCCATAAGAAAATGAGTAAGGAACCTACAGGAGTTAGGGAAGGTTTATGTTTGTTCCGTGAAAAGGCAAGAACTTTCCAGACAAATCAAACTCATGCAGTAACACACAATTTATCTCTACATATGGAGAGTTTGTCCTATTTCATTTCTAAAGGCAAAGCTTGTGTTTTCTTTCTGAATGCCCAAATATTTTGCGAAGAATGAAGATTAATTACAGGAAAATGTTTTTGGAAAGAGGCATCGTGGCTGAAATTCCACTCCCTTGGCCCAATGCAGTTTCTAACACTCAGTGACCGGGGAGGCGAGATGTCTCATGAGCGTGCCCATCTGCTCAAACCACGACTGTGAGGACTTGTTTGGTGACAGGATACTCTGTCCACAAGGTTCTCATATATCCTTTGGCTCCCCACAAACCTCTTGCTGTTGAGGTTGTCTGCAGACCTGGCATGTGCTGGGACCTTTGCTGTAGCCCTGTCTCAGTGACCACTGAACTGGCCATCACCAGCACTGTGGAAGGCGAAGTGAAAGTCCCTCGCAGTCGGCCTGGCCATGCATGGTGTTTGAAAAGTGTTAGTGTTCCCAGCTCATACCGTTTGTTAGCTCAAATCCACTTG
>NW_010105072.1:0-5158 GCF_000699245.1 Pterocles gutturalis | reverse complement strand
GGAAAGAGTCTGTAGCTTTGGTGTTTGTGAAGGAAAGCTTCAAAAAATGACCTGAGCTCACCCTGCATTAAAAGGCAAATACACAAATGTGTTTATTTATTTTTCAGTAACTCATGTTACAGCTCATCTCATGATGTTCTGTGGTTTGACTCTCAGTTTTCAAAAGCTTGAGGTTGGCAATAGTGAGTAATACATAGAAGGTCACATACAAAGCAAAACTAGTTTGTATTTAACTTTTTTTTTTTTTTTTTTTTTGATTCAAGTGTTACCTAATGTCAAAACCAGATTCTGCTGTGGGCTCTAATCTGCCACTGTAGGAACTATGTTTGACAGTCCAGGCATCTGGCTCTGTTAAGAGTTTGAATCTCAGCTACTCTATCCTATCCAGTTCTGTAAACCATGAAGCTAGGTGAGCTCTGTTTCCTTATGGATTTTTGTCCGTCATCTTTGAGGACATCACCTTCATCATCCTTGAGGCTTCTTTCCTTTTCAAGTCTAAAACACCAATAATTTGAGAACATTTTTGGAGAGATGCTGGCTGCAGACACATCTCATTTCATTTGGAAATTAGACTTAAAATCAAAGCTTCTCTATACAATATATGTGAAGTTGTCCAAACCAGGCAAAAGTTGAAGCCCTTATTAATTAATTAATTCAGTTGCTGGCCTTTTGAGATATATTTCAACTATAGTTTGTGTCTGGTTTCCTTTTTGTGTTTGTTGCTTTTGCACTGGGATTTTATATGGGAAAATGGGCAAACCAATATACTATGAAAGGAATTCCGAAGTGTTTAAAAATTATTAATTTTCCGGATCACCCATTATGAGTTCATTAAATCCATGGCTCACTTTTTATAGCACGAAGAAAGGCTTTCAGCGTACAACAATGATGAAAGAGTGAATTAATTGTCTTAGCAGCCATTATGATTCACTTAGCAGTACTAATTTTGATTTTCTGCAAAAGGATGCATTAACACTGTGTTATCACTACTGGAGGACTCTCAATCTGGACGTACAGAGGTGTAGAACATTACTGTATTGCCACTGGTTATTGCCATGTGCTGCCACTGATCATTTCCCAATTATTTACCCCATGGGAGCAGAACACCTTTTGTGAATCCCCATCTGTGCAGTCAGAGAAGGGCTGGTTATTTTTGCACTGCATGCAGGAAACATAATTGTCTCTCGGTTTATTTGCAGGGATTAATCCCCAGCCTGTATCCATAACTGGTGAGATAATTAACTCTTTAATTATTGAGTCACACTTTGTGCCATGCATGCATACAATAAGTACCTTCATGTTTGCTTCTATTGTATTGTCACAGACTTGAGTTGCTTTTAGATCACCAATGTCTTTCCCAACCCTTCAAGAGAATGGTCTCTGAATTCTGAGATGTCTGTCCCCTGTGAGCCCTACTGATGTGGAAATCAGCTCCTCTTTTGCTCCTATCAGTAAACATGGAACATTAGGTTGGTGAAAAAGGCTGATCATGCAAAATTGGATTACAGTTGCAAAGCAAAGCAAAAAAAACAAAAACAAAAACAAAAAAAAACCATTGTGAAAGTCCTCACTTCAACCAAAACGTGACATTGAAAAAAATATATTATTGCTTTTGTTATTAAATATTTAGAATTTTTTGCATTTTGCTACTAAGAAGTAAATTCTGACACAGTTTTCATTTTAAAAAATCTAACTAAGCTCTGCTGCTAGTTAATGTTATCAAAAGACATAGCTGGATTATTCCCATGTCTTTTTATATCTGCATGATAAGTGCCAGATATAAAAAGGTGTACATGGCCAGAATTTTTTTTCCACAGTAATCGAAAAGTTAAGGATTTGCAGGCAAAGATAGCTGCAGGATGTCTTCTCAGATTGAAGAGGTTGCAGAATTTGGACAGAGGTCAAGATCTCATAGGACCTTTCCATCCTGATTTCTTAATGTATCAATAAGATTTATCTTGTATAATTTCTGGACATCCCACGCCCTCCACCCTCCTGTTCCCCCTTTCAAGCATTAAATCTTACATTTCTTATTTTGGTATTTGTGATCACAACTCCCTCTTCTTTCCCCCTCATCTTTGTTTTTTGTTTTGGTTTGGTTTGGTTTTTTTCCTGGTAGTGATAATGATACACTCCACATATTTAATTTTTGCAGTGTAAATACAAGGTAAGAAGTCTACTTGTGTTTGCAACAAGCCGTGTCTATACTCTTTATTAGGTTGCTCCTCTATTATTATTTGTATATTCTGCATGTCAGTGGTTGACTTGATTGTGGCTTTTCTCACCCTCACACAAGACATATGTTGCACATCATGATGCATTTAACCATAGGTCTTCGTGCTTCTAATGGAAGAAGTTAATATCAATTTCATGTCTTAGTTTGACTTCTTGAGTATGATTTTAGCAGATAATCAGATGCCATCTGTGGGAATTATGGCATTTTTCTTTTCGCTAGTATTTTGGATAGAACATATTATGAGGGGTCCGCACACTATAGAAATTTTTCTATAAGGCTCTGCTTGAGATTTCTAATTCACCACCCCTGCGGACACCCATGTTAAACAGCTGACTCCCCACCAGAGGATTTTCACAAGATGTCTTGTTGATTTCAATGGAAGGGGTATCAGATCTTTCTACTGTTAGTGCTGTAGGAAGCTTTTATTAATCCTGCTTGACCATAATCATAGTATTTTATACAATTAGGGGAAAAACATTTCCAAACAGTCGTTTTGCCTGTTGTCTGCTTTGAAATAAAATTTTCATTATTGATGAATGCACAATCCTTGTACTTGTTAGATAATTTACAGTAAACACACGTCCTCTTAATTACATCACAGTAGCTTAAACAGATTTGTAGAGCCATTAAAAAATCAATACTTAGCTTTTAGGTGATGAATTAATTAATGGAGTGTGAATGCTGAAAATTTGCTTTATCCAGCACATACTGTGTCCTTTCATAGCGTCAGCATCAGTAGGGGGAAGTGCAAAATTGCATGAAGTTAATAGGTTGAAAATGCTTATGGAAATGTATCACTTTCTGACTGGCCAAGTGAACATTCCTGTAAACCTTTGTGTTAGTCCAGAAAAGTGTCTCAAATTGTTTTATATATAAATGTATGTATCATGTACACACAAGTCTATTGCCCCCTGCTTTAATGCTTATGTTTTAAATTTTCTCTTTGTACTAAACCCCAGTTGAAGTCAAGGTGAGTTTTAAGTAAGGACTTAGTTTGCAAGGGTAACTTGATCAGCTTTGCAGCAAGAAAACACAAACTCAAAGCAAACTTTAAATGTACATCTAATACAACTTCAAATATGTAAGAACACAGAGTAACAAAAGAAATGTTTTCATTCTTTTTTTCCGATCTTCCCGCATTACAGCTAGATCTAGAAGCAGAAAAGCCAAATGTTGGGAAGAATAAGTAAGTACTTGGACTGTTTTCTAGGGTGGCTATGGATTGATTTCAAACAGGTCTCTAAAAGCATTTTGTTGGATCATTTATAAGTTTGTAATTGATTCTTTGTTCTAAAATGGGATGAGATAGAAAATGCTGAGACTTATAATTGTGGGGTTTTTTTTCTAAAACTATTCATCATTGGTTAAAACGAATAGGCTACAAGATTGTACTAAATAGAAGCTTTACAGCTGGCAGTGCGCTGATTAGCTTGCGATTCTCAGGAGTCTAAAGTAAGTCTAAATATTCAAAGTCCTCCATATGCGACAAGATCCTTGCCTATCAAAATGCCTATTCCTGACTTCTGACACTGTCCTCTACTTATGCAGTGAAGTCCCTTCAGAAATTTTTTTTTTTTTTTTTTGTAAATGCAGCTTCAGTTTCATGTCCTTGATTTGTGGTGACACAGAAGCAGCAGAAATGAGATGTTCATTGTAACGAGAGTGTTCAGTTGGTCCAAATAATGTGTTGAATGGTTACACCAGGAACAAAAAGCTGGAAATCCTGAAGCATTAAGTATTTCTAAATTATGTCACTGAATTAGTTCAAAATTTAGTTTTGATTCTGTACAGAGAAAATTCTGCACTACCCAAACACACAGAACTGCTGGAGATGAAACAGCAGCTGGCAGTAGTAGCTACTTCAGCACAGTCACTAAGATTCATTTGATGTTTATGATCTGGGATTTATGAACTCCACAGTTCTTTAAGTGCATGGCCTTGGTGCACAGCGTATCTGCCCTTCAAAACAGTTTCATTGTTGAATTATTAATCGCAGTCTTCACTCTGTGTGTATGCGAGGAGGGGAGGGTGTTTCACATAAATGTGGAGTTAATTTAAAGGATTATTAAAAAGAGTTTTCTGTTGTACCACTTTTTAATATTTTGCTAATACATTTTGCATATTCATACCTGTGTCAGAATTTCAACAAGGAACTTAAAAGGACCCCAACAGTTGCGCTTTCATGCTGGGCTTCTTATCGCTTGTCCCTTGAGCAAAAGTGGGTCAACTGTGTTGTAAAAGGGGATTTTTCACTTAGCTTTCAGGTGTGGGAACAAAACATGCCAGCTTTGAAGTGTTCAGGCTTTCATTTGTCTCTTGGAAGGCAGACCACGCTTTCCTCATTTGGCTGGAATTCGTGCTTCTCCTGTATATACAAATAAGATAGAAAATACCTAAACTGATTTTTGTTTTTTTTAATGAGAAGTGATGGCAGAACTGGAGAGGTAGCATCATTATTTGATTTTAAAGCTGTACTGGTGACTGGCACACTACATAGAGTTTGAAGTCTGGCTGTGGTGCATACATGCTTCCTGTTGTTTTATTCTTAGCCTCATTCTTCTGTTTCATGTTTAGAAGTATTCTTCAGGAATAGGAAAACCTGATCAGATAAAATATGAACTGCCACATCCTCAGAAGAACATTTTCTGACATTGAAACTTAGCATTAAATAATTATTTTTTTTTCATATTTGGGATCAAATAAGAAGAGAGAACACAAAATTAAAAAAATATTTTGAGATATTTAGTTCTGCATACAGATGAGGAAATCCTCAAAACACACTTTTAGTTTTCTTTATGGATGTTCAGTGCAATTTTTCATATTCAAAGATTCAGCTAAGATTTTGTCAAAAACGAGGCTTTAGAGTGCTTGTGGAAACATTACTGCGCTGAACCAGTGTTATGGTTTTGTGTGGTGGGTTTG
>NW_010105071.1:0-10062 GCF_000699245.1 Pterocles gutturalis | reverse complement strand
GTTGTTAGACATTGCTGTGAGATGTTTATAGCTGCTCTCCCAGCACTGAAGTATTTCAGGACTTGATGTTATCCAAACAGAGAAGAGTCCAATAGAAAAAAAAAACAAACTACAATGTCACACCCATGTGCAACATGAAACAAACCTCTTCACATGTTCCCAAACAACTGCAAATAATTTACTCATTTATTTTCTCTGCATGCCCTGTACTCAGATTGTAGAGGCAGATATCATTGTCCATCCTTCCTCTAGACTGTGACGACCATAAATGTCTAATTTTACAGTGTGCTGAACTTTTTTCCTCTAACTCAGGGCCAAGCAAAACAGTAGGAACCCATTCATGTGTTATGAACTTGCCCAGGGAAGGCTCAAATAAGGACATATTAAATTCCTTTCACCCTTTTAGACTTGCAGAGAATAAGCATTACTGACACATCTTACCTATCTGTTGAAGGGCAGCTTTCATGGGTGTGGCAAGAGGTGGTTAATCATCAGGTCATATAAAAAATTAGAAGCAAATTTAAAAAAAAGCAAAGATCATGAAAGGATTATATAATGACACAATGGGTCTATGCAGGTGACTTCACCTTTTGAATCTCCCAGACATGAGATTATTCTGAGATTTCAACTTTATAGTTAACTAGTAATATATCAAAAAGATAGTGAAAACTGCTCCTATCCAAGAAGTTCTGACATCAGTCTCATAGCTCTCAAGAAGAAAAAAATAAAGCAGATTCTAAATTATCAACTCTCCTTAAACTTACACTCAGCTAAGCTATGAGTTTCCAAAAACAAGCTTGAAAATCTAAGCATTCTCTCTTTTGAGATTACCAATTTAAATACTGTGTGGATGCCACAGGCAATTGTTTTTTTTTCTGTAAGAATCTACAGCACATGTCATTACTTACAGTGCAATGTTAATACTTACTATTTTTTGTCACTTTACTATGATCATCTTAACTGAAACTGTAAATATGTTGAATCAATGTAAAATTAATGCATCTTTGCTATATTTTACTTGTATGTCTGTAAGTGTGCATATAAATACATTCCCGTAAAAATATATTCCCATACGCACAAAAATGTTAACAGAGAATTAAGGTCGCCTACATTCATTTCTTAAGTCTAACCCACATAAAAAGTACAGTGCTAGATAAATTCGTGCTAACTGTAAATTGGGATCTACAGCCATCAAGGACTATTAATAATAAAGTTGAGATGAGTAACCAGAGTAATCTCAGGCCATGTCTTAGCACATAAACATTCAGACTCATTCTCCTTCACAAAAAAAAAAAAAAAAAAAAAAAAAAAGTATCTTTTAGTTTTCATCAACATACTCTCTTGGGCAGATTTAAAAGGGGGCTAGAGGAAGACTGTTCCTTCACTGGAAGTGCATGCTGTGGTATGCATCCTGTTTCACAGTAAATGCTGTGCTTTTTCAACATACTGTCAGTCTACCCACAAAGACCCACCCTCAGTGATACAGTCAACTCCTTCCAATAATATTCAGACACACCATCTTAATTTTAGCCTCAGCTACATTAATATCTGTTACCATCCCAGGTTTTAGAAAAATACAGAGTTGATTTACACTTTAGTAGAGAAATTGAAGATCAAAAAGATTTATTAGGGTTACTCTACCACCCCCCCTACCAGTGCATAATCATTCCCCACCATATATTTTTTATGGTAATTAGACACTCATGGCTCAACCCTACAGAATGCTAAGTGTTCTGTCCCAGTCCAGCAGAGAAATTAGGTGTGTGCTTAACTGTAAATGCCTGAACAATCCCTCAAAAGTTAGCTATGAGTAGGTGAACCATGCTCTCTATTTAAGCACATGCTGAATTATTTTCCAGGATTAGGTTCAGAGATTCAGTGTCCAGTATAATAGACCTAAAGCTTAGTTTATGTCACTTCTGTATCTCTAAAATATCCCACTGCAGTTATTGCAGCAACGACAACATCAGTAGCAAACTAAACAATTGGCACCCACCCTTAGCTTAGCAGCAACTGGTGGTGGTTTTCACTAAACAAGTTTGCTTAACACTATTGCACTACTTAAAGAGTGATCATCTTTGAGCCAAACCAGTTAGAGTAAAGCTCCAAGACCTCTGCAACAAGCATTAGAAATTAAAAAAATGCATGTTCAAACCAAAACTTGTACTTAATCCTTGGTTTAAGGATAAACCTTAAAGATATGCTCTGGGTAAACTATGCTTGCTTATGAGCCTGCTGCTGCTAGAAGCACAGCACATTGCTCCGAAATGGTGGTTGCCTTTCCAATCCGACAAGGAAATGAAAGCAGCAGAGGCAAGAGCAGCCCAGTTTCCTGAGGGAAGATGACCACCTCTTCACTGTACAGTGCAGGTACACACATCTTCACCTTTTCTTCTCTTCCTTCTCTCTTTTCTTCCTTGTTTTCCTCCATAACTTGATACAATAAGAACCTACATAAAGCACTGTGCACTGTACAAGCAGTTCCGCATTCTCTAGTCCTGGCTGTGCAGTGGTAGAACAGGACTGAATCAATACATTAAAATTGATGTAAGCATATGCTTAAATGTCAAAATGTATTTAAATGCCTTTAGGTTATTTATGTTATACACACAGAGGAAACATTCCATCCCAACAAGCACCTCCTAATATTTTAAATAAACATATGAAACATATGGCTGACTCTCTGCAGATGTGCATGAAGTTTATAATTTTTAATTTTTATTCCAAACACATTAATGTTTCTTACTTCAAAATGACCTGGGTAAACTGTGAAATTTGCTTAAGCTATTAAGAGTAAATCTGTCACACTGACAATTTCAAGTGGTGTCCTTATTGCTAAAAGGGCATACACTGTAAGTTACAGGCTTAATGGCTATTGCTTTTTGCCCTGATGTGCACAAGTCCTTTACCTTCACATTTATTTATTTCCTGATAAGCAATCAATGTACAAAAATAGAAAAGCCAAATGGATTAAGAGGCTGGTTCTGCCTTGATCTCAGTCTAACAAAAAGAGTTTGTTGTCATGAGTAGAATCAAATCTACAGTTAGAGGATTTTGTTGCTGGTGATTGAATAGATCAGTATGAAAAAACATCAGAACAAGTACAGCTTGTCTTCTTCCTGAAGGTTAGAGGTCCTACACTCTACTTAAGTCATTGACAGGGACATAGGGAAGGCACAGGAAGTTTACGTGCATCTTCTGTGTTACACAAGCATTTGACTGCCCAGCCCTGTAGCTGCAGTCTAAAAACCCTGTCTGTTTGACACTCACATGTCAGCTTTCCTTTATCCATGAAAACAGCATAACTACTCATGAACATAAAGGCATATGCGTGTTTACAGGACAGCTTTACCCACATTGATTTGCCTAGAGCTGACTTCTTTAGCAGGCCACAAAATAACTATGAGAACTTCATTATCCAGACATTACATTTAATCAAACAATACTGCATACTGCAAGATTTAGCCATGCTCTGGGGTTTCAGAATTATCTCTTCTCAAAGAAAATACACAACTCCTTTTAATTGGTGAGACAGTGTATAAAGTGTTTCACACCTATACACTAATTGTATCTTGAGAGTAATTTCCTAGCCCTTGTCACTAACCCTGCATCAAGGGAACAAATGGTAATCCCATGCCTCTGAAAGCAGTCCTTTCCTAAAGATTACAATAAAACACACAGGGATTACAGAGAAGTATCCTAAAAGAAAACTAAAGGTGGGAGCTGTTTTGGAGAGAGCGAATGATCAGGAATATATTGAGTATAAACCAGAGCACAGGAGAATGTAGCTCAAGGACCAGGAAATTATTCCTAACAATGAAGTATAGTAGAGTGTCAGGAGGGAAAAGTGGTGGAAGAGCTCATCAGCAGTGTCACTTAAATCTGCACAAAACAAAGTACTTGTGGTATACTGGCTAGAATAATTCTGCATTATCACAGAGAGGGTTAAACAACTGTTGACCCAACAGCTCTCCTCAATATTTCTCTGATTTTAAGCATCACATGTTATGTAGGTAGAGAGGTAAGGGTCATCGCTGCAGGAAAAAATTAACACATGTGGTGATGTGTTAGATGTTACTGTACATACTATGTACAACTGAAATCCCTGGGAGGAAAATATATGCAGGGCAGATTTGTGGATGACCTTCCAGTTTTATATGTCACGCAGACATAATGGGTTTTTACTCAAATAAGTGTTTTGTATGAAATTAACAGCTAGCAGCCTGATCCAGTTCTCAGTGCAGCCACAGATAGAAGCCTGTATTTCCTGTGCATACAGAAAGGTACATTCTCAAAAGGCAGACTTTGGAAGTCATTCCTCATCAGGCTTCATAAGGATGCATTTTATAGAATGGAAGGATTACAAAAGAGGAGGTGAAATCATTAATAAATTACAAGGAAGAGAGACAACCAAAACATGAGACTAAAGAAGAGTTATAAAGGAAACCTGATCGCAATGAGTGCAAAGCCTGTTAGAGACAGGCAGCTGATAGAGAGGGGACTGCAGCCAGACTGGAGCATTGCATACACGCTGTTCCCTGCCCGCTGCATTGCCTTGCAGAGACAGATATCCTCTGTTACTGGTTTGGCTGGCTGCTGGGGCCATTGATAACCATATGAAACCTTGGAGTTAAGTCAAGTAGAGTGCTTTGAGAACAGCTCATAGTGGTATGGAGTCAGGCTGTCTGTCCATTACAATCCACATCGTGAGCACCTAGGGTTTAATCTAAACAAGGGACTTATGACTGCAAGTATATCACTGTATTGGCATACCATATTGACTTTCTGATAATGTTCTAAGCCAGTCGGGTAAGAAAGAGAAAATGCCACTGGGTACAAATTGTGGCATCAATTCTCTGCCAGACTGATCAATTGAATTTATATATTACCTCCAGCTACATACTTAGAATCTATAGTTTCACTCCCTCCAGTGCACAGCTCACAGTTTAAGTAACTGCAAATACAAATGAGTTTTAAAAGGATTTAGCAGGCTTTAAATTAAAAATGTGCGAATATTGTTATTTTAAGCACTCTAAATTATTTACTAATATAACCCAGCTGATTCACTCTTCTTTCTGTCTTTGCTTGATTTTTTGATCCCTGAAGCCTCAGTGGAGCTTAACATGCTTTCAATAAACTGCAAACTGTAAAACAGTGCTCTATTTCACCCAATTAAAAAAATCTTCAAATTCAACCTACACAAAAACTAGCAAAATGGCAGCAGTACAAGGACAGTTAAATCCTCCATTAGAAACAGGCAAGTTGGCAAGAGACATAAACATGCAGTTACCTTAAAGCACAAGTCTGGGTGCTTAAACTTAAGTGTTTGGGCATCTGCTTTACATGGACACTGCAGTTTTATAATAAGATGAGATGGTTACAAAAATGTTTAGTGCAATACCTAAAAGGATTCTGGTTATAAGACACAGTTGCTGAGTCTGATTTACCTTAATCAAACATTGCATCTGTTTTCTGTTTTAATCACATATTTTGGATTAATCTGTAAAATACTTGAGTCATAATATAAATATCACATCAAAGTAATAGACAAAGCAATTTCAACTTGTGCTAAAACAATGAGCACCATCTTACATTTTTCCCTATTTTCTGACTTTAGTCTATTAATTGTAAAAATTATTCATAAGCTTCTTCAGAGACAAGAAGGGAGAGATGCAATGCAGTCAGAAGCATCTGCATCCAGAAATAGTGACAAGTGATTTTAATGTGCCGACTTACAAAGCTGTGTCCAGTGCCGGATCATGGTTTATGCCTCCCTCATATGCTGCTCTTGATCCATGAACTACAGGATTTGGTAAGAATAGTCTTAAAAAAAACCAGTTAATTCAGCTGCAGTATTAGGTTCCCGATTTACAAGGGTATTGCCTATTCTCTGAACATAGAAATGTGATAAAATTCTATTTGTCATCTTGCTGGGAAAAGGTATGGGTAACTCTATATATGTTTGTCCTCACTATTTTTTTTTATTCAATTTGTTGAGTGAGCAACAGAAAAAGAAGCTAATGTGTAAGGATTATAATACAGTGCATAAAAACAATGTTGGGAAACTGCAAGGAAATAAAGTTATATTCTCATTATGAGGATAAATATACAATCACAAAAGAAATGTTTGTCCTCATTACTATTGCTTTTTTTATTGTTAAAGTTATGATCTGGGGTAATTTGAGATTACTTTCTCTCTAAGTAATGCTGCAGTCTTTATTCAGGTATACCTTCATCAAAGTCAACAGTACTGTAACTAAAACCTGTCAAAATGACTCTTACAGTCAGCATCAGTCCTGTTTTAAGACTTCTCTGATCATAGTACTTCTTTTTGTAAAGCCTGAAGTAGGTGGGATTTGCATGTATATCCAATGTATATACTTAAGAAGCTGAAGTCTTACCACAAGTCCAGGTTAAATATAACACAGAAAATAATTTCATCCAACACTGACTCCCCAGATTCATCTAAAACACACTAGAGAGAACTTTCTAAATCTAGACTTCAATAGCAGTTGAAGGTATCAGGTATCCCACAAGATATGGGATGCTAATAATTCCAGTTTGAAGAACCAAGACCTTAATAAAAGCATACAACATAAACAATATTATCCCCCTCCCCTGCCCCCCAAATTCCCATTTACTTTTGATGTGGACAACGGATCCAAGGCTGAGAGACAGGGAAATCCTATTGCTTTACCAATGTTCCCATATTCTTCTGTGTATCACTATCACAAACCTTAGACCTGCTGCTTTTCCAGCTTGCTGTCATCAGTTTACTCTCTTTGCTCTGCTCCCCAGGTCTCTTTTGCCTACCTCAAGCTACTGGATAGCCACTGACAGTAACCTACAGAGTAAGCCACAAGAAACAGTAAGGGGAATAGAAATATTCAGAATCTGCAAGGTTGGGAGGAGGGATAGAGTTAAGGGAATGCTTTTTAAGGCCCAAAGCCTCAAATTTAGGGTTTTCTCTTGCTTTCCTGAGTGATTCTACCATGTGTGAAGAATACCTTTAAGGTTAATGGGATTCTGAAATCAATAAGAATCACTTACTAATGGTTCAGGGAAGTTTTTACACTGCAGAGTGTGAATTTACAAGGTTATTAGCTATTCTGCAACAGCGGTCTCATTCTGCAGTGAGGTACCACTTTCTAAACAGAGTGACGTACCCTGCAAGGGTGTTTGCAAGGGAAGATATTGTGGAGTGCCTTCACGCTTTGAATTTACACCTCAGCTTACCTACTCACAGGGTTCCCTTTGTGCACAAGTTAAAGTGTGTGAGATCAGTACTGCAATTCATAGGGCAATTTTTGCTGATTTGTACTAAGATGTCACATACAGAAATGTGTTTGTAAATTTTAGTAAATATTGATTCAAATAACTGAGATGGCTAGATTTAAAATATTCTACTGAAGAAACGGGTTTCAGGATGAGGTTTTTTAAACTTTTTTTTTCTTTTCAATACTCTGAGTTTGAATAAGACGTTATTTTTGTTATTAACAAATTAAAGCTAAAGAGTTTTTAATTTGATCGTAGTTTTTGAATAAAGAGTAAGGTAGCCCAGTGTTTCAGAAGGGAGCTGAAATTGCACAGTGGTTCCATCTCACATGCAAAGCCAAAACAAAAACCCAAACAGCCAAGACACTTCATGAAGAGGCAATAACCAACAGAACTGTATGTTGCTGCCATGTTACAGGCATACTCTGCACTGTGGCAGAACCACTCTCATGCTATGTGCCCAGAGGATATATGCACTAGCAGCTCACACTGGAGAAAACAACCCTTTTCAATATCTTGTCCTTCCTGGGTGAATTCTACCCTGATCTATGTAAAACATAGTATAAGTTAAAAGTGATGTCTCCATACAGTTAACCTCCTGATATGGAAACAATTCACCACACTTTAGAGACCTTAAAATTCTCCTCCTTCTTCACTGCAAGAATCATATCAGTATTACTACTTCAGACATAAAATAATTCATCTGTGTTTTCCTTAGAAAAGATAATTTGTTCAGAGAAAATCTTGAGGAAGCAGCTCGATCTGTCTGGCATTAAAGGCTTGTTTGACAAAACAAATTTACAATAAACACTCAGAAAACAGGAGCCATGCCAGTTAGAATGATAGAAAATCATGTCGAAGAGATAAATGGATCATTAAAGAGAAGGTACTTGAATTTTCATTACAGATCGCTACACAATCACTAAAGGTTTCTGAACTTGTCTGGCTTGTTGATCTTGTGTGCTCCTCCTACCTCTAACTATTATGCCTAATATCCATATTTTCGCATACCTTTTTGAAACCTATATATTTCATTTTCTGGAAGTATCATTAAAAGCTCTTTGTAACCATCAGAATTCATGAATTTTGATATGCATTGGCCTAAACAGTATAAGAAACTGTTTAGTGTGATCATCATACCTAATGATTCAGAACCTGCATGACATAAGTGATGGTATTTTGGCGAACATATGGATTTTAACTAGAGCTTGGCAGCACAGGACTCTTGTTTAGTTCATTGTGTTGGGCTGCTGGGGAAACTAAATCAGAGGGATGACTGAATTATTAGTTAGGATTTTCCCCTTTCTGTAGACTTGCAAGTAGAATGATACTGGAAGCCAAGAGATGTAAACAGGAGGCTAGCTGTCTGTTTCTTGGGGTTTTTAGTGCTATAAAACTGGAAGGATAATTTTTGCTATGCACCTAGCTCCTGCAGTGCAATGAAGGTTTAAAAGCTTAGGACCCAGCTGTCATTAACTGCTAGGTCCTATAAACACTCTCCTGAACAAGTGAAATGAATGCTAATTCTCTGGTGTTTCGGATTCAAGATGAAACACGGATTCATTCCTAGGTACTGTTTAGTTTTGTAGCAAATGGACAAGCAAGGAGATCAGTAAGGTGTATATCAAGAAATACTTTGGATTTCTACTTAGTTTAAGTTGCAGTAAAATTTGTATCAGCAGACATGTTACGATTTAAGTAAAATAAAATTTTGATGCAAACTGGTATATTTTGCCATCAGTATGAAGGCACTAGGATAAGACAGCAATATTCTGCAGTTGTCACTGGAAACTTTCCAGCCTAGAAGAGAGCCTGTAGCCCTGCCTGTTAACCCTGAGCTCATGGTTCAACCTAAGAAGCAGAACAAATTACCAGAAGGTAATAGGAAACAAATTGATTCCCCAAAATAAAACAAACCATAATCTCCAGACACTTTCCTCTTACTACTTCTAGTGCTTAAAAGGAATAGTCCTACTTTTATCCAGGCAGTTCTTTTATTTTTACCTGTCTGTGTCACCCTGTGACAGTTACGTCACAAAGCGAAGAAAAAAAGGCTTATCAGTAAATCTGGCAGGTATAACTTTGCTTTTGAACCCTCTATGTATAAACCTGAATGAGTTGCAAAATCACCCGGAGAAACATTACTTGTATCACCAACATTGCATTAAATCAAAACATATTCAAATTTCCTCTCCTTTCTGGGGAAGGAAGAGATTTTTTTCCGAATACAGCTGTCTTAAAGAGTTTGAGAAGCCACAGCAAATCAACGACAGCAGCAGTAGTTTTCCAGAACCAGATATATCCTATTTGATAACAGTTGATCTTCAGATAAAATACAGACATTCTAGTAAACAGTAACATACACCCAACAGGGGACTGGAGAGCAGTGAATATAAAAGCATTAGACCTTGTTTAATACACAATCTTTCTTTTCTTACTAGCACTGGATTTTAGACCTTTGGTTGGGAAAGATGCAGGTGATGACTACAGAAGGATGGGTGGGAGGCAGAGCTGTGCAGCGAATGTCCTTGCATAGCAACGCATCTAGTGTCAAAGCCAGGAGTTGATCATCATGTAGAAGCCTCTGCCTGGGACAGGGGGAAGTGCCAAGAAGGGGTGGGAGGTAGAGAAGAACCCTTAGTTGTCTACAGCTCTTAATATAATGATCATATACATAGTATAGTATGTATTTTGAATAATGGAAGTGCCTTGGAATAAATATAGGTATTATCATTAAGGTCTCAGTGCAACTCAAAACTGTTATATTATATATATGTAATATTATAT
>NW_010105070.1:0-4832 GCF_000699245.1 Pterocles gutturalis | reverse complement strand
CCGGGGCAGAGGGGGGGACATTGCTGCTTTCTGGCAGTCGTGCCCCATCCCTGCGCCTGCTGCACCCCGGGGCAGACCTGGGCTCTTCCCGCATCTCCCCGCTTCTCCCCAGGGCCCCTGGGGTGGCAGAGCAGCTCCGGGTCTGTGCTGGGATGCTGCCGGACATGGCACAACATTCTCCTGCTCCAGGGGAGCACCCAGCAGCACCCAGGTCCCCGCTGCCACCACCGGCTCTGGTATCTTCATCTCCATCAGCATCTTCATCTCCCTCTTCAGGCAGAGTTCATGTCTGGCTGACAAAGACCCTGGTGTTGGCAGAGAGGAATGGGATTTCTGCGAGACATTGGACGTGATGCTTTGGTTAAAACCCTCTCCTGATGTGAAATTAAGCGCATGCAGGTGAGAAGCTGGCTCCCGACTAATGGGAGATGCTGGTCACGGGGAGCCAGCCCGCAGGGACCCAGGGGACCAGCCACAGACACCAACTGGCTGAAAGAGTTGGGGGTGTGCAGCCTGGAGAAACGTTGGTGGAGGCGTTATTGCAGCCTTTGAATAGCTCATAGAATCACAGAATAGTTTGGGTTTGAAGGGACCATAGATATGTCTCCTGGAGAGAAATAAATCATTAAGAAGGTGCCAGTGCAAAGATTCTCCAGAATCTGCTGTTGCATCGGAGACACCTCCAGAACACAGCAGCTACACAAAACCTGAGGGGACGGCTGCAAACTGCAGGCACCACGCCTGCCCTTGAACTGCTGCTGGGAAACTCCCTGCGCAGGGCGGTATCAGTCTTCTGGCAGCAAAATCCTGAGACAGACAATTGCCGAGACATTTTTATCACCTCTGTCACAGGACTGGCAAGTCTCTTTTACCAGAGCTCCAGTTTGCCATCGGAAGTCATATGCCGCTCCACTCTCAGTAACGGAGCAAGTGTAACGCCAGGAGACACCGCGACACCTTCCTGCCTGTCTGTCCGGGACAGGAACAGCGCTTGCATTCAAACGTCTCTACATTAGGTTCCCCATTGACTATCTACAACTTTTATCGTCCAGATTTCTTCTTTATTTGCCCCCCTTCCTTCCGAAACATCCCTGATAAACAAAACCTGGCTTCCATTTTTTCACACAACACCTAGGGGAAGGGGAAAAAAAAAAGTAGCAGTCGGCCATGCAAGCGGTTGTTGAAGTTGAGTACTTAAATTTAAAATGCAATTATGTTTATCTTTTCCAGAGAAAAACCATTCTAGAGAAACTCTTCAGAAATCAGTCCCACCTCCTGAGCACAGGAAGAGGTCTGGAAGCTAAGCAGGCGGTGGGATAAATCACGTTCACAGCACTACAGTGTGGCTGTGCAATACCGCAGCGCTCCCCCCAGAAACAGAAACTGTGCTTCAGGATCCTTCAGTCGAACACTCCGCTACTGTGCTTCTGTGCGAATAAACAACAGGCGAAGGCATTAGAAGAGGACAGCAACCAAAACACAAATGTCTGTTGTGCATGAGGTTGTTGCAGCACCAGACATTACAGGTTTAAGCTAAACCAGCGTTCGGATAACTTGCCTTTATTATTTTATAACAATGTTTGGAGGTCAGATAAAGCAACCAAAAACCTTTATGAAAGAGAAGAAATTGAATATGCGAGGCATGAGCAAGATTCCTTAACAATAGTTTGACTCGGGTGTGAAAAAAAAAAAGAAAAATCAGAGGTTTCAACGTGTTCTGTAAAGACAGATTAAGGACAGGGAAAGGGGCAGCAAGAAAAGTGAGAAGGGCACAAGAAATTGTTTTAAATTGAAGTTGGAAGTCACACTGGATGTAACAAAACCAAAGGTGATTCACTGCAGGGCCAGGAAGCCCCAGGAGGTACACAACCAGATCCTAAGTGTCACTAGAGAAGATAAAAAATATTTCTGGAGCACTTACAAGGCAGGGGAAAAAAAAATAAATAAAGAAAAAAAGACTTTTACGAAAGTCCTCAAAACAGAGAGCATCTGCTGTCATCTCATAAACCCAAAAGCTTCTTTTGATATGAAAAATAATTTTTGACAAATTTTTGATGCTATCTCCTGCACATAACACAAAGTCTTTTAATATTAGAACTCAAGTTCACAGAACATCTTTAGATTTGCAAAACAACCATCCCGTCCAGCGAAATGGGACTGCACAGTTTTGAGAACCTCTACTTGGGGGCAGTCTTGGTGGACCAAAGAAATGTTAGTACGGACATGACAAGTAATGGTGATTGTGATCTGACAATTATTCTGAGAAAACACTGCGCCACTAAGCCAGTGTTATCTGTACCTGAATTTTTTAAAGGGTCAGTTTCCCCAAATGTAACAACTGCAAGTGACGAGAAAAAACAACATTTAAAATGAGAAGTGTAAACCAGGAACTGCCATTTAATGGCATCCCAAATTAATATCCAAAAAGAGAAAGCACAATTTAAAGAAGAAAGGTGAAAAAAATAGCAAGGGTTAGTTGTTACAAGAAACCCACACGTAACAAGAGAAACCCAGGGAACCAATAAAATATCAATTGACAGCAGCATCAAGGACAGCGAGATTACAGACCTGTGTAAACACACTCGCTCACGAGCAGATCCACCACTGGATACTGCTGGTGAAAATAAGAGCAGCAATGCAAAAATGCAGAAATATTCCGCGGATCCTTTTGACCTGTACCTGGAACAAAACAAGGACTGCCTTTAATCTCACATCACAGGAAGGAAGGAACAAAAATGATGTTGGATTTAATCCAGAAATCTCTACAGCAGTGCTTCCCACAATGAAACATTTCTCAACCAAAAGCCCAATGTTTCAGAGAGTTGTCTGAAGCTCGTCAAACAGTAACTGGCCTTGGATCTGTGTCACCAGTAAATCTGGGACCCAACCGACAGCTCAGGCAGCGGCTTCAGTGACTGGGACCACTGATGCCAGCCACGCGTAACTTCAGAAAAGGAGCGGAGCTACAAACTTCTTGTCCCAAGTACAGTGCATTTGAAATTATCCGAAAGAAACTCACTCAGTACAACATGACAGCTTAATTTAAAAAAAAAAAAAATCAGCATTGGAAGAAGCCATTATGGGGACAGTTTAAATGGATCAAAAACTCATCCAGGATCAGCTCGCAAAACCCATCAAACAGGAAAACATAAACAAGCGTGTCAGAGCCTGGACCACCGTTTAATAATTGATCCATTATCTGGATCATTAAATGACTTTGTCCATATAATTGACAAAGGGTATGGAGCTCAGGGCCTCAATGCCCAGAAGTCTACAGGCAACGAGGTCTCTGAGTCGCCCTCAGGCGCTTTGTTACAAGGCTTAACGCAGAGTTCTACAGCCTCTGCGCACCAACATTCAAATGAACCTCTCTAGCTGCTTATTGTGGCTTTGAGAAATCCACAGCTAACAGCCACTACGCACTTCCATCAGAACCACTGATCTGATGCCCCAGGCAATCTGACAGCACAAACCAGAAGATCTTTCACAGGCGCTGGACTGCTCCACGCCTTTCTGCATCCTCCCCTACAGCTTCTGCTGCAGGCTGTCAGCCCGGAGCAAACCGAACCCACAGCACGGGCTGCTTTCCTCCTGAGAATGGCTTCTGACCCTGCCCTCCACCAGATGCTCAAGATACGAATCGCGATACAAAACCGAAGACACCCTTGTTTCTCAGCTTGGGTCCAGGAGAGCAAGGGCAGCAGTTAACATCGCCCTGCTCACTGCTGCTTTTTTTCATATTCTTTTTTCCCCTCTTTTCTCCTTAAGGGACTGTGGGAACAGAGAAAATGTCAAGAATCTGAGACCTACTATCAGCAAAACCGATCATAGCCCAACGGGAACTAGCAACCTCCTTTGCACCCAGCCCTGGGATGAGCTCACCTGTACCACTCACGTCTAAATGAACACGAGGGACCAGTGAGCTGCGCGGCCAGACCTTGGTATCGAGCTGTAGTCCTGCTACTGGAGTTCCTTCTAAAATGCCCCAGCACCCGCACGCTGCAGGAATAACACAATCCCCGGCAGCACAGTGTACTGAGCTCTATGTCTTTCCCTCCCCGTCACTGCTTACAACGCGCCGTGGCTCTGTGCCTTGTTTTGGGGCTGACCCAAACAGCGTGTGCAGCAGCCCAGCAAACCGTACCCCCGCGTAACTCAGGTCAGCTCTGCTCCTCCATCCCCGCATGCGCGGTGGACGCGCTCCTCTGCGCTGTAATACACCCGCCCGCAGCGCAGGTGCGGCTCCTCCTGCTCGTACCAGAGCTGTTGATTGAACTCTGGGAAGAAAAAGGCAATTTCTCTGCTGGCTGATGCTGGTGAATCTGTTAAGAGAAGAGAGGAAAAGACGATGAGAGATGCCAGTCTGGTGCTGCAAATATGTGTGATGCTCCAAAGGCAGGGGTAGAAGCTGTAAATAAAAGCGCCAGGCTCGGTTACACCAGGACAGCTGTGAGCTGAAGTGAGCAAATCGCTAACTCCCGACTCCCAGGACGGAAAGCAAGCAACGGAAGACAAAACATCCTCACTCGCACCTCCCCGCGCTCCTGTCTTTCCCCACCCCCCAGCCAAGGACAGCCCTACCCGAGCCGTGAGTGGTGTTCCTGGTGTCCGTGAGGCCATAAGCTCCTCGGATGGAGTCCGGGACGCTGTTTCGGGCTCGGAACACTTTGGTGGGTCCCATCAGGGATCTCCAGAGGGGGATAGCATTTTCATGGGCCAAGATATAAGCCCACATGGGGCCACTGAGGAAAGGACAGAGAAGAGCAGAAGCAGACGAGGTTACAAAAGGGCATAGCTCCTTGATTCTCACCAAACCAGCGAGCGCAGCGAAG
>NW_010105069.1:53258-57929 GCF_000699245.1 Pterocles gutturalis | reverse complement strand
ACTCTGTCTCAGCTGAACCCAGGACAACCAGGAATGTGTAGTCACTGTTGATTTTAACAACACTCTGAAAAATATGGGGTTTGATACACTTGAATGAAAAATTAATCTCAACCAACAAGAAGCGTGGCAAGCCTGTGGTTGTGCAGTGACACAGCAATGGAGCTGGCTGTGTTGGAGTGAAGGTTTAAGCACTGACCAGTAACTTATCAGCCACCAGGTCACTTGTGGCTCATCCATGACCAGGGGGAAGTGAGGAAGGAGGAAGGCAGGAGAGGGGCCTCCTTAATTCCAAACTCCAGGACGTATTAAATTGTGTCCTCACATAAAAACAGACAGAGTAAGCACAAGTAAGATGGACACCTGCCTCTGTCTTGCATGGACATTCAGGCTATCAGGATTTCAAAGCAAAAAAGTCTTGAGATACCTATGGCATCAGCTGAAACAAGACAAAAGTCTTGTCAAACCAACAGCACAGATACACTGCAGGATGTCCAGAACCAGGGATATTACTCTGTACTTACAAGGCCAGTATCCCTAGCCAGCAGTTCATAATCCCACAAGAGCTGCAGCAGTCCAAGACCTTCCCCATTTCTGAAGCCCAGTAAGACAAGATTGCTCCATTTAGTCTCCCAGGCAGTCATGGTCCCTTCATAGTTTTACTTGAGTTTTGAAGCAGATAATAAAAACACTTTTATACAACTTAGTCAACATAAATTAACTCAACAGATCAACGTGCAAGTGCTCCCCAAAACACCACTGTTACTCCTAATGAAGATGCCATTTACCATTTCCTAAGTTGGATGCATCCAAATCAAAGAAAGGTGATTGCATCCTCCCAATACCACACTTAAAAAATTGTCAGTGAAGTTCACGCAGTAGTTTTAGAATAGGTTGTTCTGTAACTGGTAATCTGCAGTCATCTAACACTGTGCTGACAGTGTAAAACATCACAGCATTTGTAGTGGTTATAGGCTCTTGGAAAACTAAGGGGTACATTTTTCATTACAAAATTGGAAACAGTTATAGCTGGGGGAAAGTAAAGTATATGAAAATTTATTTCAGCATCACACTTCAAGATAGTTTCTTCTCAGACATTTAATTATTTCACCCCAGATGGGGGGCCTGCAAACTTTCCTGCTTTCTCCTGTCCCAGACAAGAAATTTCTGGGCTCCTTCCCTGTTAACACAGGAAAGAAAGTAGACTTCCAAAGCTGTTTTCACCCCAATTGCAATTAAAGTTTGAATAGCGTACTGTCATGGAAAGCTGTGAAGGTCAAGAAATCTGCAAAGTTTGAGGACAGAGTGGTCATTTCTGTGGATGATAGGAACACCCACAGCATCATAACTCATTACAACTGATTCAGTGCAAGAGACATTAAACCACAGCCTTCATCATTTAAGCCAATTTCAAATTATTACAACTCAGAATAAACCTTCAAATGTCTGTGGAGGAGCAAAGGCCACATAAACCCAGTGTATGACACTGATCATTGCTGGAGGCATGGTATGGGATTAGGTGAGTTTGGGACCTCATCGAGGATGGCATTTCCTACATGCCTGCTCAGTTCTACTTTGAGTTTTTCTGCTAACCCCCTTCAAGATGCCCGGAAGAAAACAATTGTTGTCTGCATTTGTCTTAGCTTGCAGCCTTGAGACTAAAATTCTCTCAAAGACACCCAAAGACACAGTATATGGTATAAGGGTTAGAAAAAGAATCCTTCTCCCCATGGAAGAAACACTATCAAAATATCTCCCAATTTCCGTAATTTTGAACACTACAAAGGGAGAAGCAAACATCCAGGGAAAACACAGAACTGAGCAAAACTTTTTAGAAGTTCATATGTGTTGTCTGAACTGTACTTTTCTATTTAATCATTGTTTCTCAACTCTGTTTTTTTTCATGCTGCACTTGGCTGGAAAGGGCAAAGACCTCTAGCAAACATTTGCAGAGTCAGGAAGGTTGTTTTGAAATGCATCAGGATTTGAGAAACCTGTGGACACCTAGGACTATCTATTCCAAACATTCTGGTACTACAGATCAGATTCCAAAGCATCACTTCATAGACATAAAAACGTAAGAATTAAAAAAAAAAAAATATTAACTTTCAATCTATTTGTCTCCTGAAACTAGAATTTTTAGTAAAACTATTTTTCCAAGTTTACACATACACATAAAGCATTAAATTCCATGGTTCAAGGCTTTAAAAAAAAAAAAATCACAAGATTACAAGGGCTGTGAGTTCTCAGTTCTAATGCCACTACAAAACAGCCAGCATGCCAGCCCTTTCTTCTTTATTCCTCTGCTCTGATCAAGCTGTGAAAAAAATGAAAAAACAGGGCAAAGTCCTGATATCAAATAAAAAACTCTTATTTGATCTCCTGGAGCCAGACTTTCATCTCATGAATTGTTATAACATGGCCAAGAATTATACCCGGCTATTGTTCAACTAATCCAACATCCCCTTGATAGCAAACCCACGAGATTCTGTATAAATCAGCATCCAGAAGTATGAAAGGATTCCTGGGAAACCCCTAAGTCATCAACTCTGTTATAAATAAGGAATGTGATTAAAGAAAACAAAAGCATAAGCAGGCCTCACAATATTGTACTTTTTTTCCTGGAGCTTTTCTTTATCGTTCCAAATTAAATAATTCACATGATATTGTTTTTTCCTCTTTTGCACACCCTGTTTGCAAGCACATTTTGCATCTGTCTTCTCTTACAATTTCCTCGCTGCCTCTGGAGCTGCATCTTCACCTTTTTGATATTTCCCGACTGCTGGTATACTCCACACATCTGTTTTGCCAGACTAACAGATGTTGTTGCTCAATGAAGACAACAGGCTGGATGTTTAGGCTAGGAAGTGCAGAAAAAGCATTTAGAGATAGTTTCTGCTTTTTCTCAGTAGATGCTTCAACAATATAGATTCCGTAAATAAAGTGTGTTTCCAGTGCATGTGCCCAGGGTTTACAAAGCAGACCAAATGGCAAAAGACTTAGATCATCCTTGCTGCTTGAGAGGGCAAATGGCACCATCTTTCAAACAACTGGAAAAAAAAAAGCTTTGGCCCTCAAGTCATCATTAATTGTATGCAATTAAATCCACTACAATTATTTGATTTTGAACAAGATATTAATATATGATGCATTAATCACAGAATCATAGAATCATAGAATCACAGAATGGGTTGGGTTGGAAACGACCTTAAAGATCATCAAGTTCCAACCCCCCTGCCATGGGCAGGGACACCCTCCACTAGACCAGGTTGCTCAAAGCCCCAGTTAATTAATTAATTAATGCCTTCTAATTGCATTAATGCAATTCTGCTCTATTCTTTTGTGTTCTGGTTTTGAACCTTGTTGCTCACTAATGTACTGCACCATTTAGCAACAAAACATCTCTGAACTGAGACAGAGAAAATAGATTTCAACTCACATCTAGTAACCCAGCCAGAAATACTCAGAGATTATAATTCTGCTCATGATTGTTATTTCCCTTAATGACTGTTGGGTTATTTTCATGTATTAAATGAGTCTGTCTGAGATTTTAATATCACTGTAGCTTCATCTATGTCTTTAATGAAACCAGAGGCTTGTCTTAGATGTGTTTGCAGTGTAGCTTGAAAGTTACATGGCTTTGCAGAAGAGTTCCTAAGTTCTGCTAAATCGGCATGACCGTGATAGAAGCTGACATAGGCATTGCTGCTCGGTCAGTAAGGCAGAGATCTGTGAGGGCCAGCACCTTCCCTCTCATATTTAAAAACATGCATCTGATATGTAACATGTCTGAGGAAGCAAATGCTTCTCTAACCCTGTGAGAATCCACTAACTTCTCTATTACCGACGGCTGACATGTTCTGAATCGGGATTATAGTCCTCATTTGTTGTGATTTGGTTTCTTTTCCTTTAGTTTTAACTGTGATATATATGCTGCTATATACGTGTAAAATGTGTAAATCCTCATCAAATTCACAGGATCACAGACGTGTTGTTTGGAAGCCACGTCTGGAGGTCATCCAGCCCAGCTCCCTGGCAGAGGCGAGGACCATCTCCATCCCTACAGCAGGTCAGCCGTGCCTTTGTCCAGGAGAGTCCTGAAAGCCCCCGAGAGCACCAACCCCAGATCCTTTTGGCAACCTACTCCAGAGCTGCACCACCCTCCTAGCCAAGAAAGGCCACTCAGAACTTCCCAAGCTGTTATTTGTCCCATGCTTAAGATCTTTCACTATCCAAAAAAGCTTGACTTATTGTGGTTTCAACTCCCCTTCAAGTAATCCCACCAAGCCCCCCTTAGCCTGTGTGCTGCCAGTGACAACCCCTCCCTGCCACAGTCACTCAGCACCCTTAGACTCTCCCCACAAGGCAGGTACCTCTATCCTGGTAGCTCTCTGCTTGACTTTCTTTCAGTCCAACATCCTTCTCAAACCAGGGGACGCAGAAGGGGACACACTACAGCAGCCCCAGCAGTGCCGAGCAGACAGAATAAAACCTTCCTGCTGGCCATGCTTCTTCCAAGCTAGCCCAGCATGCGTTTTGCCTTGCTAGTGATGAGACACCACTGTTGACTCATGTTGACCAGGACACCTGGTCCTTTCTTATCAGAGCTGCAATTCGGGTGGTCAGGCCACAGACTGTGCTGATGCATGGAGTTACACTTCTAGGGAGCAGAGC
>NW_010105069.1:36993-53227 GCF_000699245.1 Pterocles gutturalis | reverse complement strand
CCTGCTGAAACTCAAGAGAGGTTTTTTAGCCCAAATCTCAGTTATCTCAAGGTCCCTCCTAATTCAGTGTCATCCACAAATCTGCTGAGGGTGTGCTCTGCCACGTGAGGCACATGGTCCACGATGCTTTCAGGAACAGGGGTGAGGCAGCCTAGAGTTCCCTTGATCCTCCGTTTGCCTTTCCCATCCACCTTCCATGGTCTGTCACCTGTTCCTCTCAGTGTTGGCTCCCCTCCTTCCCAAACCGTGATGGGTTTGGTTTTCCTCTGGAGACTAAGCAAGGGAGGAGGGTGGTGGGGAAGGAAAAAAAAAAAAAAATATCCAAGCAATACTTTTATATTACACCTCTGCAGCCTGTCATCAATTCACCTTTTACATTATTCCCTTTTGCATTTTAGTTCATCTCAGTACATTTTCGCCTGGCTATCCCCTAAACAAGCCAAACTTTGCTCTCTTACAAGGCAAAGAGGACAGACAGACTGGAAGGACAGACAGTTTGCCCCTGCCTTTGTGGTATCTTTCCATCATGTTAAATTTCCCAAGTTCTGTGTTGACAGAAAAGTTCCTAGCGCACCACTGCACTCCATTTGCTGCTTTATGTGTCGTCCCTTTTACACATCTTCCCTCTGCACCAAACATCCCATTACTTCTTCCCGTTTCCTTCTTGTTTAATCTCCAATAAACCGGAGCCTTTTTTTCATCCTGTAGCCTTAATTATTCACACACGATGTGGAACTGCCCTCAAGTTCTAAAGAAAAGTAGAATAAACTGTTATTTATGCAATTATTCCCTCAATGTTACATTATATAACAGCTCTTGGGGCAAAATCCTGAGAAATGTATTACCTGGGGAGACACAGTCTTGTCGTCATCACCAGGTAGCATTTTCCACCCTTAATGATTCTCTGATTCTATGATCAGGTCACTCACTATCTCACCATCACTCACTATCTCACTCCAGATACGTCCTGGCTGCTTCTCGGAACACACTGCACGTTAAACAAAAGACTGTATTGTGTGGTCTACAAATATAGGCCAGATGTCACTTAAGTAGAAATGTTAAAGTAGTATAAACAACAGAAATGTAGTAAAATGCTCTTTAAGAATTCCTTAGAAATAAATGTCTGTTATCCTGAAACTTAGTTATTGCATTTTCTTAGAACTTTCAAGAAGACGACATAAAAAGGCCGAGAAAAGCACACAAGAATGACCAAAATGATGCACAGATTTCATTTTGGCAGAAGGAAACACAGCTCCAAATACTCGATATTGCTATTTCAAACCAGCTCAGTACATAAACTGTTTACACAGGGCCTCAAAGTCAGACGGTATGTAACGATTCTCTTCACACTTATGAGCACTATCATTATGCTAGGAGAGAACTGTTTTTAAGCTATTAAACAAAGCCAATAATTTCTATGATATATGTATTCAAAATGATGTGTGAGATAATGTATTCAAAATGTATATATGCTGCACCTACGTGTTAATTACTAATCTGTAATTTTATCTATTACATTTATGAACTAACTTAAATGTCAAATGGTGAATGCATATAAATTCATTATGCCATCCTATTATGAAAATAGGTCCTCCCATGTAGCAGTGGAAAAGCTGCATCTTTCACCCAAAAATTATACCAAAAGGGAAACAAAATACTGCCCTCCACCTACAAACTCTCATTGCTCCCAGCGGAGCCCAGACCTGTTACAGCACAGGTTTCTAATATAACGAAATGCTACATTAGTCAAAGATTTTTATAAATATGGGTCATGACTGTGCTATGATGCACTTCACAGCTGTGATGCCCTTGTCTCTAATGCGATAAAACTATCAAAGCTGAACGTTTCTTGCAGACAGTTTACATTTTATGATGACATTCCCTTGAATCTTAAATGTACCAGCCTTTCTTGTTTGTGGGTTTAGAGCTCTCCTCCGTAAATGGAAACGTGAGCTACTGATGAAAATATTCATGAACTCTTTGTCATGCTGTTTTTATGGAAGGAAATTCCATCTATATCATGATCATGCACTGACAAGTAAACTAATCTTTGCTCTTATGTATTAGTCATATTTTCCCTTATGTTCTTTGTAGAGCAACTGGCACGTATGTACTTAATTTAATTGTGTATAAATAATTAACAGGGCCTTTATCATATCACCTTGATAGCTCATTTGGGCTAACAGTGTTTAGCCTTAGAGCCAGGCAAACAATGAATTTTTCACACTTAATCAGCATGTGATGTTTATCAGCCTTGCAGAAATGGATGCTGATTTAAGAATAACTAATCCTAAATCTGCATATCTTATTAAGGAGCTGGCCAATGCCAACTAGGATCTCCACTTTAATGTTCACTTCCAGTGACAGCACTCATAGATCTACGTGCAGATTTTACTCATTGTTGTGTGCAAGCATCATACTAAGAAGTTCTCAAGCAATGATCCACTGGAGTTCTCCAGTTAGCACACCAGCTGGTTTTCTGAAGATTGTTATATGGCTGATAGTGGAGAGTAAAGAGTAGGGATACATCCTGTGTATTAGGATGGTTATTATTTAATACTCAAAACAACTTTGTAACACAAGACAAATAGAACAGAGCCTCTCTAGCACACGTTTATTGTTCTCAGAACAGTGCCTGCAGCTTTCTGAAGGGATTTGTGGTTCCAGCTCACCAAAGACCTCTGAGAAACATTCGTACCTGTTTTGCCTTTTATACATTGCAGAGTAACCTTCTCATTTTCATCTTTGTCAACAGGACACGTTTGTGCATCACTATTAACATTACAGCTGCTGTTAAAGGTGCAGGGCAAGCACCTCCACTGCCTGTAGCTGCACAGGTTTCCTAGGAAGTGATGGGGGGAAAGCTTCCCAACTAGTCTTGCCTCTTCTCGAGAGGATGAGCCAACCACTGCTCTGACCTCTCAAAAGGCAATAGCCACAGGGAGGGGAGGCGAAAGAGTCATTACCGTGCAGCTGCACTAATTACGTGTTGGATGGGGCACAGAGGAGCAGCCTAGGAGCTCTGTGCAGGAGCTTGAAATCCCTGGCTCTGTTCCTGCTTACCATTGCCAGTATTACATCATTCCACTAGGACATCCACACCAGTTTTGAACTGCCATTAAACTGGAGAACAACCAAGCTCATCTTTCCCACCTGTACTATTTATATTGCAAGATTTTCAGGAAAAAGTACATTGCACACTATTTCTGACCCAAACGTGTGCTTGCAAGGTAGCTTACAATCATGTACAGCTTTGAAATACAGGGGGACGTAGGGAGGAAAAAATTCTTACGGAAGCTCCAGCATCACTTACACTGTAATATCAATTGAATTTGCCCTACAAGCCAACGACAGGGAGTCCAGAGTTGTCAAAAGTGAGTTCAGCCATACGAAGAATCTGCCTGGGCAGCCAGTTTCCGTGATTACCCATTCTGCTCCCCCATGCCTTTCTGATGTGGGAAGACGCTCTAGCTGTTTTAACTTCATCTCACTGGAATGTGTTTTTCAAATGTTTTAATAAGTTATGACCCTACTTGTCTATGCAATGCAGTTCCTCAAACACTTCAGCTGTGCTCCTCTCCTATCAGCTGTTTCAGCTGCAAATTCCATAACAGCTGGGATGTTTAGGAAAAAGGGAAGTTTATACCTTGCTAAATAGGGCTGTTGCTATCCCAGTGACAAATTCTCTGGCTGGATTAATATCTGACAAGAGTTTTTTGGCTTTTTTTTTTTTTTTTGAAGCATGTTTATTATCTTTCATGACTCCTTGAACCGTGAACCTTCCAAAGGGCACTGGATGTTTTCCACCTCCCACAGCGCGAATGTCACGGGGGACATAACCTGCCTGCAGATCTCTGCACATCTGGCAGCTGCAGCAGCTGAAGAGATGCTCACAGAGAAAGAGTACACTGCCTCCTGCTTTACTTCTCATTCCCAGCATTGACATCACGTCCTGCTTAGGCACAAGTGCTAAGGAGTGGGAAGCCTTGTTGTCCATCGGTTACCAAGGGGCAGCTGCCAGAGGAACATCATTTGTATTTGAATGAATCCTGATATTACCTTGTCATCAAAGGCCTTAGGTAATAATTTCATTTAACAAATCCAGCTCAGAGAAAGATTAGAAGGCTAAAAGTGGCTCCAAACCAAGCTAGGGTTAAAAAAAACAACCAACAAACCCAACATATCATGCCCATCACATTTCAAGAAAGCCAGCTTGAAGACTGTTAAATATTGATTTGAAGGAGTCTGGAGAGAGTTTCAAAACTGGAAATCCGTTCTTGGTTTACTGAGCCAACAGCAACAAATGCCTTTGAAGATGTATTAAAACCTCTATGTCTAGAGGAATGCTGTAAGTGTAAGTTAAGAGGTGATACTTGGCTGTTACTGCCTTGATGGCTTTGATCCCTCTTGTGTCTCCCCCCTTGCTAAAGCCTTGAGATGCTTGCCTGAGCTGCTTTTTATGATTTAAAACATTAATTCGTTCTGTCTTCTGGGCAACTCAGAACCTCATTCTCCCAAACCAGCTCGACCTCTGCAGCTTTCAGCCAGTCCACCAGTCAGTGGGGGCATGCTCATTACAGCCCTTCCCTGCAAAAGAGACGTCAGTGTGGGATGTGGAAGCAAGATTTGTCAGTAGGACCTAGGTTCTCAAAATGATTTTGTTGCACGCTAAGCACTTGGCAACCTACATAACGCTAAGGACAGCCAGCAACATAGGTATGAGATAAAACTTGCTCAACACACTGGTTTTGGTTACTGCTTTGAATGTAATAGAGACTAATTTTAAAAACATTTGTAAAGTTTCCAAGGAAATCCTTCAGTATGATACCTACGCATCCAACCCAATGAGAGCACTTCCAGCCATTATCTCCACTGGCAACAGAGCACACACCCAATGCAAAGCTGCCCTAGCAATAATTTGATGTCCACCCTTAGGGTGACAGTCTTCAGGTTTTCTAGTCACAGAGCTGAAGACTGGACCAACACCAAGTAGCACGTGCACAGATACACACAACGGACACAGGAACTGGACCACATGCTCCCTCCCAAGACATAGAATCATAGAATCATTAAGGTTGGAAAAGACCTCAAGGATCATCAAGTCCAATGTGGAGTCTTTGCCCTTGGAGATGTTCCTGGTTAGAATGGTCAGTCTGGCTGGCAGATTTCTGTGAAGGCACCTTAGACCTGTCCCCCCATGGGCAGGAAAAAACCACGCAAACTCTTGAAGACTTCTAAAGATCAATCTATGCAGTCAATCGAAAAGAGGATGCAACATCTTCAGGAGGGGAAGATGTTTTCCTGCTTCCTGTAACCAAGCAGACACAGGGTCACTCAAGCATTTTTGTGTCCAACATACCCCCTAGGTCCTGTCTAACGTGTCCTGGGCCAGAGACCAGCAAAACAAGAACAGGGACTGGAAACTGAGCCACGTGCATTGGATTTATTAGGCAGGCCCCTTTTTTTTTTTTTTTTTTTTTTTTTACTTATGTTTAGAAAGTAAGATGAATTACTGTAACAAACACCTAGGAATTAGCTGGAGTCCTGACACCAAGACTAAGCATCACTGGGGAGGACAGGCTTGTGTTATTTTTAATTAGGCAGGTTGTGTTCAATTCAGTTCTGATGAAGAAAAATATAATGGCCTATAGCATACCAAACTAAGGTAAAATGAAATTATCTAATCAGCTTTCTGACTTAAATGCTAAAAAATTACACAGAAAGATACATATGCAAACACTCAGTAGAAGAGCAGCAAGAGATGTCATCCCCAGCTTTTCTGGCAGATGGAGGAACGGCTCATGCTGGTGGAATACGCAGTTACTCTAAAGCCTTTCCTCAGCACTGTAGAAATAGATTAGTCTAAACCAAACCTAATTATTTACTTTTTCATATAAGGACATCTATTGAATTACTTAAAGGAAATTCATATTTATCCATAACTGAGACACTTTTCACCATGAAAATCACTCTAAGAACATAGTTGCTAGCTAAAGTTCACAGCTTGATGGATGTTTTTGTTTAAGGCACTTCATCTGATTAGTCTGTAGTGAGGGCCAAATCCCAAAATAGTTACCTGGATGTTTAAACTCATTATAATGAATGTACACTTCCTTAGTCTCACAGCACAACACCAAGAGATTTTTAACACGACTATTTTTGTTTTTCCAATATACCTCCCAAGATTAGCATCAGCTTCCTCCCCCCTTTTTTTTTTTCTCAATATGTGTACTTTCGTCAAGTATCAGAGATGCAGAAGAATTTTTAAAGACACATTTGACATAAACCAGTGAAAAAGTCTTTTAAGTGAGATTAGATTTTTTTTTTAATTGTTGAAAAACCAAACATTAAATGAGATAGAACAGATATTGAGAGCTTTAGCTTACATATGATTACAAGAATACCTTTAAATGGATATAGCTTTAATAAAATCCCACAAGGCAGTCTTTCTCATTAAGTGTATTTTTATTTTGGCACATGTATTTCTTTGTAGACAGCTGTTGGTTCTCTTTTTTCAGTTTAAAGCTGTTGGAGAAAGGCACCAACAACATTTTTCTGACAAAGCTGGCTACTGCATGATCCTGCGACATCGCCCATTGGGTGTTTAATATCCAGGGCTGCTTGAATTCTTGCAGAACCCTGCATCACTTAATAGACTACATTGTCCACGGCACTGCAGATGTTAGAGGAGTCAAAGGTTCACCTCAGCAAGACACTAATAGAAACCATTCTTACTAAAGATAAGGCTTCTCATGAATAATGAAAAAAATCAAAGGCAATTTCATCAGTTGTCCTTTGGCTCATATTTCCCGTCACAGATGACTTTTTCCTAATTTGGATAAAAAGGATTTCAAAGCAACAGCAGGTTTTTTTTATTAGTTTCATAACTTCATGGGAATTTCCCACTGATGTGGCTGTGACATTCAGGGATTCGAAGAACCAAAAAAAAATAAAAATCTGCTTTCCTCACAGATACCCATCTAGTTGCCACCACTTCTCTAGCAGAAAAATCTCTGCCCCTTTCTCCTGCCAGTAAAGAAACTCAGTTGTGTAAAGTTACAAATTCCTACTACAGGCAAAAATAAAATAAAATAAAATAAAACTACACCTCCTAAAAATTGGCACAAATCATTCCAAACTCTGAATGGTTAGGACCAGTCCACTAAATTCATTTATAGGTGATGTTTTGCTGTTGCCTGGACTTGCAGGTCTTCCTTTACTATGTACTATGCACTGCTGTCAGGTGCCATGACATTAATTTCATTTGGCATCACTGAGCCTCAAAGTAAGAGAGACACCTTCCTCCAGCAACATGGAAGAACTGGCTTTGTTAATTCACTATTCCTGGCCTCTTCTCTAAAGGAACAAGTGATAGGACAAGAGGAAACGGCCTCAAGTTGCACCAGGGGAGGTTTAGGCTGGATGTTAGAAAAAATTTCTTCACTGCAAGAGTGCTCAGGCATTGGAACAGGCTGCCCAGGGCAGTGGTGGAGTCACCATCCCTGGAGGGGGCCAGGAAATGGGTGGATGTGGTGCTTGGGGATATGGGGTAGTGGGTTGGGTGGTGTTGGGTTGACGGTTGGACTTGATGATCCTTGAGGTCTTTTCCAACCTTAATGATTCTATGACTCCAAGTCCCTATTTTTTCTCATCATGTAACACAAACCAGTTGGAATAACTTTGATCTTCTCCAAGCCATCAGCTTGGGCTCTCTGCTCTGGAAATATAGCTCCATGCAGGATCAGATGTCTTTCATTAACCACTTCACATATTTGCATGTTATGAGCAGCCAAGATGATGGGAACATTTTCCTGGGCTAGAAAACCAGAGGTTCCAGGAAAAAAAAACAGGATCCACTGGAGTATTTGGTGAAGCACATGGGAACCTTCAGCAAACCCCAACAGAAAGCACAACCTGCACCAAGCCACGCTACAGCTGCGCACATGGCTCACATTACTGGCACATAATTCTTCTGCCAACGTGGAAATGCACATCGGCAGACACAGCTCTGCAGACGTCACTGGGCCCCCAGAGCCCCCGCTGCCTTTCCTCGGGGTCACAGCCACCGCTGGGCTTGCTCTTCCCAGCAGTCTGCATTCAGCAATCTTCCCCCCATCGTCCTTTTGGCTGCAGCAAGATAAATCAAAATTTCCTTTCCCCTCTCAAAGCTGATAGCTATTTCTGTTACAGGTTTATCTAATCTGGGAATTCTCAGAACTATGCTAGAATCTGCTAATTTCCACCTCAAACCTGAACAACATCATTTCCACTCTGATATTTCTTACAAGTACCGAAGCTTTTTTTTTCAAGCAGCTAATACCACAAATCATCTGTTTTTACTTCTGCCCTGAAGACAGCACAATTTTTCTTGCCTTTTCCTAGTTTTCATATCTTCCTGAAATGGAACCAGCCATTCCCTCCTTAAAATCGCCATCAAAGAGGCACTCAAAGTGTGAAGGCTTTGGGTCAGAAGTAAACTCTCAGCAGATGAGCGTTGGCTGCCCAGCAGGGCACTGCCCACTCTGCTCTTCCACAGTTCAGGACTTTTCCTCAAGGAAAAAATTCTACATATATTCTCCTACAGTATCGAATAACAGATATGAAAGATCAGGAGTCAAGGAAAAGAACAAGGGCTAAACATCCATGTTAGAAAGTCAAAAACATCACAAATGGGAGAAAAAGATGCTGAACAGCTGCAGGTTGTGAGGCTTAGTCTGCGTGAAACGTGGTCCTGGGAAAGCAGCTCAGCAGATATCCTTATTTCCATCCACCAAAACATCCTACAGAGAAATCAGTGGAATTACGAGCAACCACTAAGTGGAATTACAGTACAATAAAACAGTCACTTATCCTCAAGAAAGTATTCTCTAGTCCAAGAGCCACTGAGTTACTTTATCTTATTTCTCAATAATTTGCAGTTTTTCCTTCTTCCAAAGCAGAAGTGTAGCCTGTATAGTCCCATGCATCCCTTCTAGTATTTTTTTAAAAAAAAAAACAGAAGATATGTTCAGTCACAAATCAAAATTTTAACTTTGTGGAAAGAGAGGATACACAGGCTAAACTAACGCCTTGCAGGAAACGACTCTGTAACAACAGCGACGCCGTGCTCCTGTTTCCATGCTACACAACCTATACAGACACATAGGTTAGAAGCAAGGCACCGACACACCTCAGTCACAGCCATTGACTGGAGGTGGAGCACAGAAGGAAGAAAGCAACTAAATTGTAGCTGTTACCACGTTTAATGTCTACTTTAATTGCTCATCAAATAAACACACATGAATTGTCTCAAAACCACAACATAACTGTTTAACTACCCTGCATGCATAACTGGATACAGTTCAATAAAAAAGAACCTTAATTTTTTTAACTCTGGTTTTAAAATAAGAAAGCATCTAATTATGTATCTTTAAAAATAGATTTAAACATTACTTATGTCAAAAAAAACTGCGTGAGAATAAGAGTTTATTTTTTTCCATTCCATTGAAGCAAACCATGGATTTTGTGTTATAAAAAGACTCCTGGATTCCTGGGACACACTTAAAATAGTCACTTATCAAGATCCATCTTATGCCTTCAAAAATTTAATAACAGTCCTCCCCTGCACTGGAATATTTTTTTCACATCTAGGATGGATTTAAAATGAAAATAACTACTAAATCAACGATTTCAACTTTCACGTTATAATCATGTGTCTATTTAAAAAGGAACAGCTAAGCACACGGAAATGGAAGTGCTACTATTGCTCCGTCACTTCTCTAATTACTGTGTTCACAGACTTAACAAAAATATTCCCTCAGAAAGAACCCAAAGGCGGTTATGCAACAGTGACAGACATTGTCCTGTAGAAACTATTCATCTCTTGTAAACTAAAAACGGGGAGATTGGACTTTCTTGAGGTGTATTAAAAGCATATAAATGCCAAACCCGAAAGTAGTTGGAATTCTGAGTATTTGTGACTGGGGAGAGTCGAAGCTGGCAGGAACAGACTTTTTTCCAGGGGCTCATGAATCACCACCTCTCGCAGCAGAGCACTTCAGAGAGAAGGGCGTACGACTGAAGCAGCATCCTGGGTTTGGTTCCTCTGACAGCAGCGTGTGCAGCACTGCTTCACCACTGGTCCTGCAGCCACGCTCTCAGCGAGCAGCTGGAAGGCTAGACTTGAACACCTTCAGAAATAACTTTTTGCTCTGCTAGCCAAGGAGCTCAGACCTTTGCTGAAATGTCTGTCCGAGTACCAGTTGCTGGGATTTATGTCAAGAGGGATCACACGAAGCTTCTGGCAAGGTTTCTTCAACCCCTCACTGTCCTCCTCTTCCTCCCGCCGACATCCAGGGGTCAACGCAGCCACAGCAGCCTGGCTCGACACAAGGAAAACCAACATCCTAAAGAACTTGCCTGTTGATCCTGTGCCATGAGAATGGTCACAGGCCAACGTCAGAGTCCAAGCTCTGGTCACAGTGTGGTCTGCTGCTCCTCAACACACAAACATCCACTCCCTCCTTTGCTCCTCCTCCATCATCTTCACTGAGAGGTTACAGCTACAGGGATAGGGCTTGGAAACAAACCAACTCCAGAACCCACACAGCAGGATTTTGGCAGCACGTCAGAGTGTGAAAGCATCCAATGGGAAAGGGCATTTTGTTAGAAACAAATATTTAATTCACCCCAATGTTAGCGCAAGCAATGAGAAGCACGAAGCAAGCAACTTCAACATCAGACTAACAACCTGCTGTGAAAACACATCAAACAAGTCACCCAGGCAGCAGAACTGGCCATAAACTGCGGGTGCATTGCTCCCCCAGAACATGCAGGAGGTGCCGTTGACGGAGAAAGCTAAAACACCATAAAACCAGCACGGAGCAGCCGGAGAGCTGAGACCATTATGCTGAAGCTTTCCATCACAACTGGTAAAGCACAGCCCGAAGCCAATGTGCTCAGTCTACAGCAAAGCGGTGCAGCCGTTAATTCCCCACCTGCACATTCAGCAAGAGGATCACAAGTATAAACTACAGAACGGGTAAGCTCCTAAGTGCTAAACTCCAACAAAACAGAAACTCTTTGGTTATACAAATCCAAAGTTCTGTACCTAATCTTCATTAAAAATAAAAATGAGACATTACTTAATGTATTTTTCTGGACCTCTAATACTCCCAGCACAGGTAGTAAGCATCAGCATTTTTTAAAGATGAATACACAAGCATGCATTCATGTGTTTAGAACAGGTAGATATCACACAGAGATCTGGAGCAGAAACAGGATTTATTAATCTACATGAATGTGATGACAAGGTTCTCCATTGACACGTTTTGGCGAACTGTAAAAATTCGTGATTAGGAGATAAGATACCAGCAATGCTCCTCCCACCGCAGAAAATCTGCTCCTCACTCAGTACTTCTGCCTAAAAAGTAAAACACACAGTGCAAACCACCTGTTAAGAAAGTCCCAAGAAAAACAGGTAAAAGGCAAATTCATATGGTGCTTAGGGACATGGGTTAGTGGGTTGGGTGGGGTTGGGTTGACGGTTGGACTTGATGATCCTTGAGGTCTTTTCCAACCTTTATGATTCTATGATTCAAGGGCAACAAGCAAAAGTTAGAGAAAGAAAAGCAAGACTACCATCCACAATCAACGTCATAGACTGGAGACAAAAATATAGAGCAACTTTTCAGCAGTGCACTAATATACCGTAAATTCATGGCCTGAAATATTCTATTATGAGATGGAATTAATATGCAGAACAAAAATTCGATGCATTTGCTGGGATTCAACAGAGAAATAATAATTTGGCTGCTGTGACATTGCTTGCATTTAAAATAACAAAAAACTTATAGTAAAAGCATGTGAAAAACTAGAATTTACTTAAGATAATGAACTTTTTGAGGGGAAAACTTTAAATTACTCAAATTACACCATCAGTTTCAACCCAGCCTTCAAAACAAAGGACTAAATTGAATGTCTGCCAAATTAGTTGTAAACTCAAGACCTTTAGTCAAAAAGTCACAGCAATTCAGCCTGAGCAGGGGGTTGGACAAGATGACCTTGGGAGGTCCCTTCCAACCTCAGCCGGTCTGTGAGCCTGACACCCTTTGAGTGTGTCAACACTGAACTCAACACTGAGCCAGTATTTGGAGACAGGGGAAGAGACTTTCTCATGTTCCCGGTATTTTATGTGGATGTTATTAATGTGAGTAACACAGTAAGTGCCAAAGGAAGTAACTGTTTATTCTTTATCATCACGGCTTTAGGACTCCAATAGCCAAATGCAGCTTGAAAACCCAAAAGAGTTCTTGGATGGTGAATGCTCCATTTCTAAAATTATCAGTTTGGCACTAATAATTCCCTGCGTTACAATTTATTAATGAAAAAAATTATAGGAATGAATAAGCATTATGAAGTACTCTTCAATTTTTGCTATAACTGTTTACAGCTTGTCTGGCTTCTAGCTAGAACTCCACAAAACAAGAAAGAATGCAGTGTTAGGTCACGGAGAAAACTTGTGCTGCAAGAAGGCGCAGAATACTTTTCCAGAGCAGAGGGCAGACTTCCCAGTCCTGCTACGTGACATATGTAATGACAACTATATTTAGGGAAAAGCATAAACTTCAGTGTAAACTGGTCGTACTCACAGACCATCTTAAGATTCAAATGAACCACAGCTGAATTCTCAACAGCACTTGAGACCGTTTTGCACTTCCAAAATATAGTTGCCTTTGTCTAAAGCCATACTTATGGAATAAACGGATATTAGCAGTAGCACAAGAGGCTTTTGCAGGAAGTTTCCAACATGCAAGCTGCACAAAAGAACTAGAGAAATCTCCCACCATGAACTTTGTCCTCCAGCTTCCCCTCTAACCCCTCTGAATATGCTCCTCATCCAAATGATATAGCTACATACAAGATTTTACTATGGAGCAAGATGAAACGCATAGGTGGCGCATAACAAGCATAGCTTCAAGAATTAGTAAGGCTGTGACATACAAAAAATATGTAAACTACATTTTTTTCAATGGCTGTTCAGAATCATTACTGAATATGTTAGGAGTTTGTTTGACAGAATTTCCATTCGGAATATACATAAAGATTATAAAACAAAACACATGACAGATATTCCTAAAACCCAAAGCCATTGCTGGTCATTTATATTTTAAAAATACGATGTCACGTAACAATAACAGATACATCCTGGTATTCTTTGAAGTGGCAGATATCAGCGGGGAAGGACTTTTTCTTCCCTCACAGTTTGCATTACAGTACTTTATTTTAATCAATTTATTTAGGTGCTCCACAAGTTCACTTTCATATACTGCTGATGTGTTTCTGAGCTATATAAATGTCAGTCACACCTTTGTCTCTCTTAAGCTAGAAATCAAGCCAACATTCATCATAAATCATCGCTGCTACTGGCCACATAAAAGCTTAAATATGTATATTTGTTAATCTGGGCAACAATAAACTGAGACTAGAAAGCTCAGATTTGTTTACAGACAAAGATGAAAGGATTTCTGATTTTTTTTTTTAAATTTTTTTAATTGTCAGCACTTGAGTTCTATACTCACCCTACTTCTGCACTCAGGGCGACCATTCCGGAGCCTGCAATGAACTTCATGGTATGTCATCCACACAGAGTAGTGCTTAACGAGAGCAGGGGATTGGAAAAACACTTTAACTTTTGTATGCCCAAAAAGGAGTGCTGCTTGTAGGTGTGCAGTCCCATGGGGCCATCATCAAATCTACAGTTTTACACAGCTTGGAAGAACTTGACAAACACATCCTTCCCTCCGTCAAGAAAATTCTGGGGGACCTTTCACTCATCTCTGAAGGAGGCTACTCAGTAACAGAAGAGTGGGGTCTTACAGTGTAGTGCTGGATTGCAGGTTCACTGCTGCTACTCAAGGAGTAACTGTCCTCCCAGCGATGGAAGGATTCTGTGCCTCCTTAGTTGGCCTGGTGGCTTCGGGGAGATAATTAGTCCCCGAAGGACAAATTATACTCAACACCGTAGGGAGATGATCTGAGGCTGGGAAAGGTTTGTCAGTGGGGTAAAAGATCATGCTGTGTGTGGACCTTCTTACACCACTCGTGACTCAGCTGAGTAACGGAACAAGACTGCATCCAAACTGCAGACAGAATGGAATTCCCATTTAGTCAAAGGTCAAAAATTCAGTGATTAAAAAAATATTGCATCACGATTTTTTTTTTTTCTTTAAATCTGCTCAGTAGATCTGTGTTATTTATATATTTGACGCTGGGCAGTACTCAACTGTGGTAATACTGTTCTTGAAGAAGGGGGCATATCTTTTTTGCTAAGTAATTTTAAAAAGTCAGTACATCAACTGGCAAATGTAACTATCAAATAAGAATGCAAGTCGACAAAATGACATTGTTTTCCAGAGATCAACTGTCTTAGATTTATTTCATCAAAGGTGTGATACAATTACAAGCCCATGCATTTCATAAAAATCTGAACTTAAAATTCTTATGTAACAAAATTTTAAACAAAGCATATACAGAAGTTTCTGGGTTGTCAAGTGGACTGGTTAGTCTGGAGGAATATTATTTGCAACATATGGGTAGAAGCATTGACATTTTCATGTGAATATTTCTTTATCTCCTTTCCTCCTCCACTCCACACCTTCTGAAGATAAATCACAGCTGAATAATTCTATGGATTAAGTCCTAGACATAAGCTCGTATTTGAATCCAGAATTTCACTTTCCATTAGCTACACACTTACAGTACATCTTTTTATATTGTTATGAAAAAAATAAAATAAATTAGACTACATTTTTAAAATGCAGCCGCTATAACTATTTTGAAAAATGTAATTTATCAGTTTAATTTGCTGACAAAATTTCTGTCTACTGAAATTCTTTGCTATCATTACAAGGTAATTCTTGTAATTCCTGAATATTGTTGAATATTAATGCCTCTTGTCAAAAATTTAGGTATTTCTATGTAATCAAACTGCTGGAGGAATCAGAGAGAAGCTGCAGCAGATTAACATGAAAGAAATATTATAGATAGTATTTAAAAGGCACACAAATACTTCAAACACATACAATTTCAAATCTTTATTGTTTTAAAATTCTACATGTCTTTTACAATTACAGTAATTTGTTACTTAAATGACTCTTGTATGGTTAATGTACAATGAGTTTTTTCCTGAAACTCAACCATGAAATACAATTTCATCAATATGATTTTTTTCTAAATAGATTAATACAAGACTTCTGTTTTGTTGGGAAGAACAAGTGCTTCACTTCGAACAACTGGCACAGGTGTCTTCCCTTCAGAATCTGTCTGATCAATCCATCGAAAGTGCTTTTGAAGATTGCAGATCTAACTGTGACTGATTTTCAAAATCAGTCTATGAAATTACAAGGGTTCTTTTTAACATTAAAGAGCATTTTCATGTAATGAAACAAGTTGCAGTAGTTATTTTTATTCATCTACTGAGGCAAACTCATGTTGAAGAAAAATTATGATTATCTGCATGCAATGAACACTCCTCTTTAAATAGTTGATGAATTTTACACATATAAAGAATCTGTTAAAGAGTGCAAGTACTTTGATAATGATTTCACAAAAGGACGTATGCTGGTAATAATGGTAACTAACATTTAACATCTAAATACAAGCTAATGTATATTTAACAGGCAATTAACACGGCTAACAAACCATGTTTCATGTGGTTGCCCTTTGAGAAAATGAACTCATTTGGTCCACACTCCTACAGTTATCTGGGTAAAAAATTGGAACAGTTAGGGCCAGAGTTTTTGATTAAATTCTTGTTTCTAAAATGTGACCTGTTAAAAAGTAAAAGCAGTACATCAATGATGTATCTTGTCACGACCTCAGTATAAAAAGATGGCCTGGTATTTGGAGTGATGAACGAGCACTGAAGGACAAGTCAAAAAATGGAGACAGAACGAAACTGAAATTTTGTTGCGTTATACTTTCTTGTTCCATGGTACTGCTTTCACTCTGTAGAATTTTGTTCCCAAAGGAACTTTAAATCTGTTTTGTGCCTAAAAAAAAAAAAAATTACAATAGAAAAGTAGGATTATTCCTGCAATTTTTATATTTTTAAGCACAAACTGATCCCACCCCTCAGCATTCACAAGACCCTTTGGAGTCTGGCAAGGTTCTGGGCAGTATGGACACAACTACCAAAGCCACTGTCATGTAACTTTTTTCCTAGTTCCTCTTCTCTTGCTATTCACTGACTATA
>NW_010105069.1:0-36974 GCF_000699245.1 Pterocles gutturalis | reverse complement strand
ATGGCAGAACTAGGACAATTTTCATCTCACTTATTACGCAGAATACTTTTCACAACTGTTACAAACATTTAATCTGATTTTTTTCTCTATTAATTTTACCAGATGATTTTCCTTTCCTATTTTCTTACCTTTTTCGCCTGGCAATATTCCTTTTCCATCACCTTTCCTAGCACCCAAGGTCTCCTAGATGCACCTGAAGCTAAAGCGACAAAATAGTTATTATTTTGAATAATCAACTACAGGTAATGGAATATTAAAATATTAATTTCAATATGGTTAACTATTATTTGCTAAAATGACTTCATTGAAAACACAAATTCTTAAAAAATATTTTTAATCAATTAACAAAAATTACATAAGTCCATATGCCAAGATAGGTCACCGACATTTTCAAAAAATTAACATTAGAGAAGACAAGAGCAAATCAAAACTACAATTCATGTAATGATTCAAAATTATTCTAGCCAAGTTCTTTTGGTCTGATTTAAGGTGAGAATTTCTTGAAGTACAGAAAATCTTCTGTACTCAGCTATTATTACTGCCCTTACTGAAACATTTGATTATTTTTCTGTATTAGTGACTGAAAATAGTTACTCATAAATAATAATATCAAAGCCCTGCAAGTCTGCCAGTTTTGGTTGCAGTCTTTAAGAGTACCTGATACTGTTCGGAAAGGAGAAAAGTGAAAAACCTCCATAATAAACTGACATCTCAAAAGAGCAACAATGGGCATAAACAACACTTTCAGCTTGTATCCACTTCTGTATCAGCAAGGAAATACGTATTTGTCTTGTATTCCAATAAATTATACCCATTTTAGTTAGAAAAGAGCAAAGCAACTATCACTCATCATGGCATGAAGAAAACGTCAGCCACAGGAATGGCTCACTATGCTCTGCAGAATACTAAAATCAATGCTTTTCTAGGCATGAGTAGTTACGAGATCCTGTATCTCACGCCTAGAACGTAACTCAAGAACAAGAGTTTGAAACTTTAATTTTACCCTTCAAGTTGAACCTGGCTATTGATAATGGAGCAGATTCTGTTCAACTGCACACTCCTACAAACCAGTGCAAAGTAGTCATATTTGGCCTGAATGCTCTACAATATTTAAAGGTTTTTTGAATTTGCTTGGCTGACAGACTTAATTGATCTAACAGATATAGTGAGAAAGATGCAGGGTTTTTCCATGTTATTCACAGATGAAAATTTCCATATCTCAAAGGTAAGGAACAACACGGAAACCAAGCAGTCCTCAACCAATTTCTCTGTTGTCACAGCATTCTAAGTGCTCTTAATGTAGGCAGAGACAACCTATGATAGCCTGAATCCCTGAGACTTACTGTAGGTGGATCTATACAGAATTATTAACTAGATATGTACGTGAGGGTAGGAAAGGTCAGATTTAGATGCAACATTTAGATGCAAGTTGACGGCTTCTAATATGTAGTAATATATAGAAACTTTTACTGATAAATTAGAATTAATAATAATTTTGATACATGTTCTTAGATGTTTCTGCAACAAAGTTGGGAGCACAGGTAGGTTTGCAAAACATGCTATGTGTGATAGCTTAAAGACATTTCCATGAATCTACTTCATGTAGCACACAGTTTAGTGCAAAGCACTGGGTTTTTTCCTCATTTAAAAAAGATTACTACTTCAATTTAGCTAAGTTCACCCAGCTGCCAAAACCAGCCAGCAAATAACCTGACAATTAAGAGAGGAAAAAAAGCAAATGTGCCATCAACCTGAACATAGGCAAAACATACAGAAACTGTTCTCTGAAATAAGTTCTCAGTGAGTCCTGCTAAACTCCATTTAAATTGGGTGGAAAAACTTTATCAACAAAAACACTGCTTGCAAATCCTCATATACTACATTTTGTTATTTCTGATATGTATTTGGGTTCATAAATTCCAGGTACTTTACAAAAGATGAGCTACAGAGAGAACAAATTTTATCCAAAGAATCTTCAAAGAACATCATAAAATCAGGTATTAAAAAATAAGAACTGAGCATGCAGTTTTGACAGAAAAATGGCCTGACGGGAATGTTTTCCCCACAGACATGTTAACATACACTGGGTGCGTAAAAAAAAAAAAGAAAAAAAAAATCAGCATTTTCTGTTTGTTTTGGGGGTTTTTTTTGGTTTTTTTTTTTTTGTTTGTTTGTTTTGGGTTTCTTTGTTGTGTTTCTTTTTACAGCTTACTTTGAAGATAAAGATCTTTCCCCCTTTTTTTCCAATATATTAACATCTACATAAATTTCTGATATAAAATGTTCTGCCTTGACAAATGTGTAGCATCACAACAAATAGCAAAAGCTACAAAGAGAGCTGATAGCTAACTATATTACATGCTTCTCATATTTACCACGCATATATTTATAAAAACACTTACTAAGTCTTAGAAAGTTAAGACTGTTACTTGTAGGGGGAGATAATAATTGGAAGTAATCTGACACTTACCACACTCACCTGGTTTGAGATCCAGTGCAGCAAGAGATTCTGAGTGCAAGAAATACAAGGTTGGGCTCACAGTAAACAATACATAGTTGTCATGCCTTTCATCCAAGATGATGAGAACCAAATCGCCAACCTGAAAACTGGAGGGTGAAAAAAAAAAAAAATTCGAGGAAGTTAAAACTACATTAACTAGACAACAATTTTTATCCAATTACTGCACAGGCTGAAACTTAGTTGAACAGCTGCACAGGTGTTTCTAGTTATTATGCCAACTGTTACTTATTTTATATTTTCTAAAGTCAACAGAAACTCCTACCTTTTAAAATGTGTTTTTGAATGTTTTTCTACATCCATCAGCTCAAATTACCATTTTGAAAAGAAATGACAGTTTTGATTTAAACCTAACAAAATACTAATGCTTTGATTTTATATTATTTTTATTCACCAATACTTATGGTAATGATCACTGTACCAGTGCTTATAAACACTCTTTTGATGTTTTAAACAGAAGTCAATTTGAACACAGAAAAAAAAATTTATCTATCTTTTCAATCTTAAAATTATAAGCACACAGGACAAAGAAGGGATGAACTAGTCATCTGACTTTGATCAAAGGGTTAAAAGTAAAGAAAAGTCACTGTGTTGACTTTACATAAAAAGCTTCAAAAATCTGTTTTTTCCTGACACCAGGATAACACAAGAAGGCATGAAGCTGTCATGCCAAGTTTCTGTAACAGAATTCAGAGAACTTCTTCTGTCTCTAATTTCTGTTTCACGGTGCAAATGTGCTGGAAGTAAATGATTTACCCACAAATGAAATGAAGTCTAAAATAGCTACAAATTAAGCATTAGACCATGAGAGAGCTCTAAGAATAAATATTACTATTGCTCTAGGGATAGGGGAAAGAAATGGCAAAGAAAGGGGAAAACTTCTTCCTAGAAGAAGATCACAGACACAGTCAGACATAAATAGGTAAATCAAGAGAGAAACTTAACCCATTGTCTTTAAACTTCGCTTTCAGATTAAATAAGCAATATTCCCAGCTTTTCTGCCTGGACTTATGATGACGACAGACTATACTGACTCAGAGGAAGACATCTCTATTGGACACATGAATTCTTCCTTCATTACTTTTTCCTCACCAAAGACTAACAAGAGAGTTGATAGAATATTCACATGCTCACAGGAAAAGCTGAGTCTGCACATACTGATGTTGTTACAATAAAAATGCAATTTGGTGTAATTCTGAAAACATTAAAGGAATACTCTGTGCTGGCTTTCTTTACAAAAACATTTTTTTAAATTACTCAATAACAGACTGATAAATTATTTAAGAACAGTTGTCTGTAGCTTTCATATTTTGCAAGAATTAATACTTAGTTTTCCAGAAACAATTCTACATGCAGTTGCCAACAGACTGATAATATCTAACAAAAATATTTGAGTGAATTCCATTTTATTCTGTCAAGGTTAAGCCCAAAGTTTTGAAAACTTCAGGAAGATAAATCTTCTCTTGAAATATAATGGGGCACTACTCACATCCAGGGTGAACAGGATTTCTTCTACTGCTTCTTAGCATGATTTCAAGAAGGGTACAGATTAAAAAAGTAGTTTAAAAGAGAACTTTGGGAGAATTCTAGAAATCCCAGGAGGTATTATCCTTATGAACCATGCAAAGAAAAGCACAAAATTCAAGAAAGCCACTGACATACAGAATTCAGAAAGGCTTTTTCTTTGTGTTTAAAATTTGATTTGTGACCAACTGGGATGGCTCAATACTGACAGTTAAATTATAGAGATGGCCTATGTATCAGCACAGAGCAAGAACAGAAGAATTGTGACATTCTTTAACTACATACTTACTAGTGAAGGCATATCCACCTGTTTATATGAAAATTAATATATACTTACTCTCTAATTGCTATTTTTTCAGAATGTCTTGAGGATACTGATGACATGCTCTGGGACATCTGAAAAAAAGAAAAGCTATCAAGAATTGGCAAGCTGGGATGAAATGCACATTGCAGGTAACAATATGGTTAAGACAAAACATTTATTATTGATTTCAAAGAGTGTCTATTCTTGCAGATCTTATATTCACTCAATAAAGCAGCATACCTTTCTGTTCTGTAGCAGGTTTGGTTGCTTTTTGTTTGTTTGTTTGGGTTTTTTAAATAACTACCTTTGATGTCTCTCAGTTTTACTAAGGACTGTCACATAATCTAAAGTTGACTGTAATATACAACAGCACTCCCTGCAATAAAACTGGAGTCCAATTTACTACGAGCAAAGGCTCAATTATGTAAGGTTTTGGACATAATTCTTATCTCCTATATGCATGATATGTGTCTTTAAAACTGCTTAAATTAATTAATACTGGCACATAAACCAACTTCAGTAGGATAAACTAGATCTAAAAATGAATGTGTAGACTTTCTGCAGTAACTGTGATAATAAGAAATTAAAATGAGTAACATTACTTCGTATCTACAAAGGCATACGTGGCCCACGTACAGGCAAATAGAGAAGATCTGATGTAAAAGTGCACACTTCATCGCCCTTTAGCAACTTCCTTACAGAAGGCAATTCATAATTGCCGTGCAGAAACTCTGCCTAGAGGTCTTGAGTTTTTCCATAGGTTCCTGCTTCCTGGACCATTCAGACATGCTATTAAAATCTACAGTACTCGAAGTTTAGCACATGATTTTTCAGCTGTAACTCAAATATTGTTACCTACAAAATATTTCCTATTGTCAGCCTTCCCCTCCACTTCCCCAGAAACAACATCAGCCTGTCTTAATGTGAGCTTGAAGCCTATTCACAGCTCATTTTCTTGTTTTCTTCAAATAATGAGTCCAAACTGAACACAGAACAACACAAAAAGCTCTCAACTTCTGCTGACACCTTCAGCAGTTTTCTTTATGAGGTCCAGCTTCAGATCATTTTTTTTTGTTCTTGTTAGAGCCTACATTTCTTTGACTTATTCACATTTTACTTTTCTTTCTTGAACAAGTTGCAGCTGAAATGAAAGTTGTGAAAGGTGTATAATTTGCTTAGATTGTTTGTGAAAGTGTTTTAGAGTTCTCTTTGGATGCTAAGACCAAAGATTTTCTTACTGTTTTTTGAAACTGGAATAAATATTAAATTAAAATGCAAAGTAGGTTGATTTCTGTATTTTTAATTCATTTTTAACTTGAAGAAAAACAGAACAAATTAGAATGTTAAGAATATTACCATTAAAACTCAGTAAAGAAAGTTTTATGAGTAGACTTCTAATAGCTGAAAAAAGGTTCCCTTTCTCAATAATTCCTATAAAATAACAAAAATCCTGTTATAACACTCCTGGTATTGAAAGGAGGTCCTTTTTAGTCTTTATTGCTTGCAAAGGAAACCTACAAGTTTTGCTGCAAAAGCTAGTGACCTGAAAAGATTTTCTTTTATTGTGCAGAACCCCTTCTGGGTTCCTTATCTGAAGTAGCTTGACAGAAATAAATATTGTTATCTAAGTGATAATGTATATTTTAGTTTTAGAAGTATATTGGGAAGGAGGGGGCAAGGGTGAAAGAAATATGAAGAGGCAAGAAATAAAAATAATTTATCTGTGAAGTAACCAATTTATAAGTAAGGAATTGAAAGATATTATGTTCCTATGCTGTAGACACCAACAAGCTGCCAATTTCTCCTGTGTGGCTTGGTATTAATCATAACAACAAAAAAAATTTTGTATTTTTCTTGTACAACACCGTGCTTTCTTTAATTTCATTTTACTCTGAGATGACAAGAGATCAAGAGTTTAATTCAGGAAGTCTACAAAGAGGTTTAGAAGACTGTCCAGTCTGTTTCGAGTTTTATTGTCAAAACAACACTGAAAAGCCTTTTGTGCACTTCATTGACACTGTGAATAAAAAAATCCTTTTAGAAAATATGCTTTTGGATGTCTTGCAATCCTTTCTTATGCCCTGCACTAGGCAGGGTTATTATGTACAGGTTTCAATGTGGAATGGAAAGTGTTTGAAAAAAATTGTAGTTTCATACCTGAATACGTAGAAGGAGTAAATTATATGGGAAATTTCCCTCCTATCCCATGTACAGGTTTCAATGTGGAATGGAAAGTGTTTGAAAAAAATTGTAGTTTCATACCTGAATACGTAGGAGTAAATTATATGGGAAATTTCCATCCTATCCCAGGTAGAAAAATGGCAGCTCCTACTGGAGAAACTTATCAAACCCTTTTGATATGAAATATAACTCACAACTACTCAGATATCAGTTCCTACCAAACTGCTAGATTTCATCTGTCACTTGAAGAAAGAGAGATCTCCATCGCCATTCCAACCAATAAACTACCAAAGGACGTGCCTGCTTCCCATCTACACAGTAATGTTTTTAAGCCTTAAGGCTGAGACGTGCTCGCAAGGCTAAACAAACTGTCAGTAAATAAAAGGAGAAGGACTCATAGCACAGTAATCCAGGGAACTCTGACACCATACTCTTTTTCCTTCCATAGGCACTGACTATTATTTGAGTGTTTAAGATGATGGCTGTTTCTATTTCCAGCTGCAAGACAAAAGTTTCACACCTTACAAAAATGACAGGTGCATTTTTCCAAAAACAACCTCTAATTTATGGCTAACACTCCTAATTATGCTTAATGTGTAGGCATATATATGTGAACTGGCCTTCAATCTACTGCTGCTGAAAAACTGAGCCATGGCACCACCAAAATTAACTCCCCTGCCCCAAGCCTGGATGGTTGTGTTCTTCAGAAGACTAAGTTGAGGTACCTCTGAAAGGTTCTCAGCTTACTTTTTTGCCACTTGCCTTAACACTTCAAAGGTTTTTGAAGTTAATAAAAACAAACTTAGCTTTTGTAAGCTTTTCTTATTTTTTGTGAGACTTAGAACATGTATTACACAAACGCTTACCAATCTTTGATTTAATCTCTTATTTTCCTCTTCTTTCAACTGCAAAGTCTGAAAGAAAATATTATCTGATTAATTAATGCACCTCATACAGTGTAAACATTTTAAAAGGTTTTGCTATGACCAGAGCCAGACTACTTATAGAATATACATACTTACTACAGCTTTCAGTTTTAAAACAACATCAAAACATCTTATGAAAAAAGACATTAAAAAAATTCAAAGTCTAGCAATTATCACAGTGCAACAAAACCCACCGTTAAACTATGCATATCTCCATAATTATCCATAAGTTAGAAAAACATTTCACTGATAGAACAGCAGAAGAAGGGTAATATATTGCTATTTTATAGCTTCTACCCATGACAAATCCTCAGTAAGCAGAAGACAGAATAAAGCATGCAAGTGCTCCTAGGCAGAAACATCCCGACACTTGCACCATATAGCGCTAAACCCATGAACAGAAACAATTCATGTTCTCCAACTGATCACAGATTTTAGTCTAAGTGATCCTTGAAAGCTGAAAGCTAAAGAAACTTTTTTTCTTTTTCCTTTTTTAAGGTCAACTTTGCAAAGGGTAACTGGAATGGAGTTAGATTTGACTGGATAGTTAAAAATTACGAGAATCTGAAAGATTCCAGTGTAACTACTACGGGTTAATCTAGCCTTTTACCAAGAATAACAACTTTCATTTCATCAAAAAGGTTCTCAGTGTATATTGAAAGCTATGCTCAAAATAAAAGTTGTAAGAGAAATGAAACATTAAGGTATTATTTGGGAGAAGCGGAGGGGGTGAGGTACAAATTTACAATTCTAGCCTGTAGGAACGTGACAATTTCTTCAGAAAATTGTAATTTTCAGCATATTCATTACTAATTTTATTGCACTTTTTACAGAAGCAATACTGTCAAGATTATAATGCATGTCACGTAAAATTAAAATTATTTAAGTAACAGCAGCCCATGAGGAGAAATTAGCTGCTTTTCTTGGAAACGGGCAGTAAAACAATCTTGATTCCTGTCTGGCTGCTTTGAATGCCTTAATTTGAAAAAGAAATCAAAACTTTTTTTTTTTTTTCTCCAGAATACAGATCAATGACCTGTCTCTCCCAAGAGGAAATATTACACCTGACTCATTCATACTGAAGCTACATAAACAGAATAAATGAACTTCAAGCTAAGCAAAGTAGTAGCATAACGTATTAAATCTTATTTCGAATTACTTTAACGAATTATACAGATCTGAAACAAGTACAATGAAAAACCATTCCCTGGAATGACACCTACAAGCCTTGCAGAGACTATAGTGCATCAGAGTATGTACCTGGCCACAGCACAATTTCAGGCATACATATTTATAAGTACTTAGTTGCAATGCTTAACCCCACAAACAATCTACTCACTCTTTCTAACAACATTATCCTCTGTTTTTCTTCAGACATATGGACATTTTCACTAAAAGAGAAGAAAACAGAAGGTTAAAAACAATTTTTTTTTTTAAATGATAGAAAATTATGTTTCCCCCCCTCCCATCTTCACTCAGTGATGAGTGCCATGCATTTGCTAGCACAGCGGGAACAGCACAAAAATACACCCTAAGAATCAGCGTTGAGATTTCCAGTAGGTTTGGGGGGGGGGATTTCCCCTCAACCCACCTTTAAACTCAAGGAGCTTCTTTGTTGCAACCAGCCAGTGAATTTTCAGTCATTGATTAGCTTATAAAGTTACATAGGGCCATTTCTGCGTATTTTGCATTATTTCCTAAACATCAAGATAAAAGATATAGCTCAAAATGCTTTGGCAGTTAACCCTTGATATTGCGGTTCAGTTACACAATGTCATATTTTCCTAATCATTGTACTTTAAAGGCTCTGTGCATCTGTCAGACAAACTGAGCACTGGGGCATGATAAGATAACACTAATGTCCTAATACGAGTAATTCCTAATGCAATTTAAAAATATTTTTAAAGGTAGGTTAATAGGGAAGAAGCAATTTATTTTGTAGTCCAAATTGATTTGGTTGGGAGAAGAAAATGGGTAAGTTTTTGGATGTATAGTTCATTCAGTCTGACAAAACATGCTACAAATCCAAGCAAAGTACCAAGCAGAACTAAGAGATTATAATTAAACCGTGCTAATCATTACTTCATTTCAGTTGAAAGGCTGTTTAGCTCTTATGTAATAGGAAGAAATCAACAGAAATCTGTAATAATTTCTGCCTATTTATTACCTGACTTTTAGTACATCGAGACGAAATTTTTTGTTCCCAGGCTTATCTTCTCAAGTTTTTTTTGTAAACTCGCCTTGAGAGTTCAAGACTGGAATGATTACTGTAAGAAATAGTTCTCCTTCTAAAGATAGTGTATTTCAGTGTTTTATCGATTATCAGCCCAAGTTTAGTTTAGTTACGCAACAACTGTTTTCACCTTTGCTTCCACAAAGCTATTTAGGGCACTGGCTACATTATTCTGGGTCGGGCACCGTCAGTTGTGATGGGCACTGATTAAATCGAATGTAAGTATATCTAACAACTCTGCTTTCGCTTCTCTGGCAAAACCTCATTCCACTGGCTCATTACTTCTGTAAGAGACAAGCAGAAGTCTTGAATTGTTCAAAAAGCTAGTAGCACTGGAGCGAGCAGATACACAGGCTGCAGTTGTTTAATGATCTTCCATGAAGAGTCTAAGTTAAAGAATTTCAAGAAGCCTCAGAAATAAGTGGGAAATAAAAGCATATGAACTCTTGTTTTATTTTAAATAACATGATGAGATCTGTCTTCTGAAAACACCTCATTGCATTGAGGTAACTAGAGCAAAGCAGGTTTGCTGTTTATTCAGGGTAGCGTGACACAGCCTGTGATATTTATCAGCTTCACAAATGAGAAAGTCTACGGGAGAATTAGGGGAAGAGAGGAAATCTGACAATGCAATAATAACTGACGCATTAGAAGTCTATTAAAAACCTACTGCAGGTGTAAAAGCATAAAAGAAAGATTCCATGGGACTATTATTTAGAAGTGCCTTCTAGTTCAAATGCCAACTTCCTTAGACATGGTAGGAACAGATCTTAAAACGACTGTTCCTACTATAAGCGAATTAAAGAAATACAGTCTTCCACCACAAGGAGGTAGAAAGTGTCAGCATGAAGAACAGTTCTGACAAATTAGTAAAAAAATTAAATATTTACTCTTACAGTTTTCTTAGGCTGGTATAGCAGAAATACACCCATACTGTAGATTTTTAAATTTTTCTGGTTTTCCCCAGTTTCTATACAGAGTTAAAAAAAAAAAAAAGCTAGAATACCTTGGACAAAACTTCTTCACCCTTTTTTCCTGAATTCTCTCCCAATAATCTATTCTGAATGGATTCTCATACTGCACTAAGCATGATAATAGCTAAGTATCTTCTAGTAATTAGTCCTATTTCAATGCACACTTATCATGTACTATACGTTGTCTTATTCTAGTCAGAAAGTATATGTAACAGAACGTGCTCATTTTAGTACAGAACGTTTAAGCCTAACATTCTACAGTTGTTAAGAGAAATTTATAAAAAATGTTAAGAAAATTGAAAAAAAAAAAAAAAAGGATTTTACATGCATCACCATAACACCATAACCCCTTCTCTTGAAGCATCCAGCAGTCTTTACTATTAAAGAAATCTTTACAAAATTAATTTGGATGCATTTAAAGAAAGAATCAAGGCTCTGAACTTGATGTATATTTTCATGGAAGTCAGGATCGAAAAAAAAAGAAAACACAGGTGCAGTAGGCTGGATTCCTGGCAACACGACAACTTTGTATGAGCCAGAATTATTTAAGTTCAGGAGACTTCACAGTCCCACAAAGAGCAGACCAGAGTCTACTAGCTTTACATGTAGATTCTTAACTTACTAGACAAGGCATTATATGCCAATAACAAAGCCCGCTGCTATTGGAGGCCACCCAAAACAGAGAATATAGCGAAGTCAATGACTGCAAAAACACCCCGTTAAGTTCCCTCTGATGTCTATAATCACCTCCATATTTCAAGCACAGCTTCAGCCACCTACCTGCAAACTAGCCCCTGCCTAATTAAACCTCCACACAACAAGGGTGATAAACAGCTAGGTGTCTGGGATACCATTATTATTTGAATCTGTTGTAAATCCAGATTATCAACCAGATCCAAACGCAAATGAACCCACCTTCAGTGAAAAGTTTAGTCTGGAGTAGGTAAGTGGCTTGTCCTGGCTGTCTTCCTCAAGTAAGGATTTACATCATCCCCAAGTTTCTGCCCAGTCCCATCACTGCCTTCTAGTAAGTCAGCAGTACATCACACCTGACAGTACTGATGATTCAGGGGTTTATACAAACAAAGAGATGCTAAATACCTGTCCTTCTCTCCAATAATACAAAACATCAATCCATCCAGGCAACTTAACCAGCCTCAGTCCCACTACTCCTTTAGAATCCTGAAGATTCAGCCTCATTTCTACCAAGCATACCTACTGCCCCTTCCCCTTTATCAAGGATTGTCATTATGCTATCTTACAGCAGACTTGTACATGAACAATATATTATAAAGTGTTTTTGTTTTTTTTTTTTTTAAATGAGACACAGCCACTGTTCAAAAGATATGCCAATAACATGCAGCCACCCAGCTCATTCACTACTACAGTTCTTCTCCTTTTTTAACTCACATTTCATATACCTAGGTCTATTTTTTCACTTCATAATTGTGAGGCCAAGTTTCACCTTCAAGTTGCATAGTTCTAAATCATCAAAAATGCACATTTCTGACGATTGCGACAGCACAATTGTATGAGTACATTTAAATTATTTTTAGCAAGAACACCAGAGGCAGGAGTGTTAAAGGTGCTCATCTATACTTCACAACACCCAACAGCACACATTTAAAGAATGAAAGCATGCTTTGTGTGTTTCTACTACAATGCCTCCATACTTACTGCACAGCCATCATACTGGTTTCCATCGTGGAGTCCATTCTCCCTTCAGCTGCAATGTCAGAAACCAATCTGTCTGTGTCAGAAGGAACATCAGCCGCGCAGGCTCCACAAGCTTCTGAAGCTGCCGCTGAGTAGGTTGACGGAGACAAATGACTACTTCTTAGTTTATTAACTTCTTCTTCAAGCTTTTTCTTCTCTTCAAGTAAGCGAGCTCGATCTTCAGAAAGTGTTTCAATCAAATCTACGACATGAGTAAATAAAAACTATTTTCATAGCAGCAGCACTAAGGATCCAAACCAACCTGCAGTGAACAGAACTGTCTTAGAAAAGACAAAATACTTCTGCAGAACTTTGCTTACCCTTATCTTTTTCTTGCTGTTGTGTAAGTACTTTTAATTTGTCACTAAGATCATTAATTATGCTTTCTTTTTTCATTTTCTCTCTTGCCAGAACAGTGTTAAAGTTGGTCTGAAAAACAGAAAGAGGTATTACTGAAGTAAGACACGTACTGTATAAATGTAACATAAAACGCACCGCTAGAACAGAAAAAGTACAAAAGATGTCATGCATTTCAGTTCCTTAAATCAAAATTAAACAAGGAATTACATATTACTTTGATGGAGAGATAACACATCTGTACATTTTATTTTGAGGTTTCTCTGTTAACAGTATTTTAACTTTTATTTTTATCTCTCTGGTTCCTCCAAGCCCCATATATACATGTAGCATAAGTATAAACAAATTATCATTAAAAAATAATAATTTGTAAGTTGTTGGGTTTTTTTAAACATAATGCTTTATATTCCAGTTAATGTAGGCCAGTTGCATATTTTATCATCAAACCAGTTACTTTAAGGATTAAAATGGATATTAAGACAAAGCTGCACTACATCAAGGTATAATACATGTTAAAAATATCATTATTAATAAACTGGAATAATATACTAGAATCTGAATTAAAAATACATTCCAAGTCATGTATTAATTCCTCAGTGAACAATTAATTAATGCAGAAGTCATACAGGAATCCTGGCTAATGGCTTGAATAACTGAAGATAAAAGAGGCTAGCATATCCTTCGGTATCAGTCTGACAAACCCTTCTGCTTCTTCAGTCCTTCTACTGACCACTGTGCCCTCACCCCTTCTACTCTAAAGGTTATGCTAAAGAAACAGACAAAACCTACCAATCACCTATTAAAAGGATATTTTAAATTACTTTTTTTTTTTTTGGTGTATTTTAAGTCTTAAAATGCAAGCTATTTGGCAGGCTACACACCTTACGTAGCGCACGGTGAGTTTTGGTGTATGTCTGTATAACAAAACTATCACAAGCATAAATAACAGCACTAAGGTAACCTTACTGAGAAAAAAAAATACATCAAGGGTGAGGTTAAATACACAGAAGACTCAGTGATCAGAGTCAGTCCAGTAAGCTCTCACCACTGACTGCTACACCCCTTTTTATGTTGTTGTTGGGTTTGTGTGATGGTGTTTTGGTTACTTGGGTTTGTTTTTGTTTTTTTTTTTTTTTTGGGGGGGTGGGGCAGGAGGTGGGCTTCTTTTTTAATAAAAGGTTCCAGCTTTCCCTGGAATTTGCTGTTAATGCCGCGGAACCTTCCCTTCCGTGCTCTGCTGCACAAATGAAGATAATTAGATAATGAGGAAAATGGCATGTTAAGCATATTCTGATGGAAAAAGAAAACTTACAATTACCAATGTAAGGTATGAAATATTCCTATTAGATTTACTATGTAAGGCTCACTTCAGTATTAATGTCTGCAGTCCAACTATTTCAAAAAGAATCCTTTCTTTATAATTGTCTGTGTTCTTCTGCTCTCTGCACCAGGTGACTCACAGCATTCACAGTGGCTGATCACTACACTGTCTCTTTGTCCTGGTTTGATCCTATCCTAGCTACAGTAAGTACAGGTGCTTAAAACAGAACATCCTTTCTTAGCGTTTAAATGCAATGAAGCTGTTACCAACAGAGATTTCAGAACCGAACACTCATCCACAAAATCTGAGAGATTCAAGACATTTTGAAAGAAAAAAAAGTGTGGACACAGATATAATTATTAATCCAGTGCAGTATCATTTGATATAAAGGTGTGGAGTACATAGTGTTTCTGCATTTACTAAGTAAAATGTAACATTTGCTTTGAATGTCAAATGCCACCTGCTGCCCAGGCTAATAAAGTTTAAAAGCCGTTAAGTAGCATTCCAAATCAATTTGTACTTCAGATAACTAATTTTGCGTTGTCAACTTAAACTATACTTAACCAAAATCTTTCAGGAGTTCAGCAGATCAATGGATAAATATTTACAACACTAACTTAAAAACTTCAGCAAAAGAAGTCACAAAATAAGAAAAACTGAATCTGGGTTGCCCAGTTCACAGAGATCTAAAGGGGAAGTTTTTTTTGTTTGGGTTTAGTTGTTTGGTTTTGTTTGGGGTTTTTTTTTTAAAGTTTAAGTGTTGGATTCCATTAATACCTCATATCCTGGCTCCAAATAATAGCCCACTTTCAGAATGTGTAAGTGTTATATAGCAAAGAAAAAACCAAACCTCCATAACTTCAAAATGGCAAAAGAACACATAACTGTCATGGGACCAAAAGGAAGAAAAGATAATCAGCTTTACCTGCTGTTCTGCAGTGAGTGATGTTCTGATGTTCTGCATTTCTTCGTTCTTCCTTTTCTCTTGCTCTTCAAGTTGCTCTAAGAACTTCATTTTTTCTTCCTGAAGCTTCTCCTGAAGTTCAGCAACCAAACTTGATTCAGCAGACGATTCAGTGGGAGGACTTAAAAGAAAATGTTTAAGCTTTAAATTTGCAGCATATAGAGAGTCCCAGAATATATATGAAATAAGCAAACACACAAAAGTCAGAAGTTCCTTTTTGAGACGTGTTTCTGAATGTTTAATAAATACTGTATTCAATTAACTCATTCATTTCTCTTAGTTTTTAATAAATTTTCATAAATTTCAATAAATTGCTTTTTAATCATGAGCATCTCACCAAATTCTCACTCTTGGGCATTCTGGTTTTTAGTGTACTACACTGGCTCTAATTTTGAAATTTTGTGGAGAAGGGCGATTTTTATTTTAATTTTTTTAACATAAAAGAAGGTGTGGAAAGTGGTAAAAAGAGGAACTACGACGTATCAACTCCCTGAAGCATATCAAAATGCAAAGCCTCCGGAACTCTCATGTAATTAAAGCAATTCAGCAATAAATCTGATGCTAAGGAATCCAGGTATGAAACGCAGAACTCTTGTTTGCAGGATCTGGAGAACAGTAGTAATGATCATAAAGAAAAGAAAACATCAATAGTCACAGAGGCAAGAAGGATATTCCATAGGCCAAATATTTTCCATCACTGAACGCAAACAATTCACTTCCCTCTCCTTTGTTTTGACTTATCAAGAACACCACTGAAGAACACTGGGATAGACAAATCCTGTTGTTGGCCAACTTTTGTGAAAAAACATTATTTTAGATTTCTATTATTCCTCTACACCAGAATTACATTTCATATAAATAAAATCCTCCCAAACCTAACCCTCCATCTATACCATGTGTCAATGGTTTTCTGCAGCCAGAGCAGCCCTGAGGTATGGTCACCCGCTGCTCGGTAGGCTGTGCTGAAATCAAAACACCGTGTGCTAACCGAGTAACACCCGCAAGCACAACTCACGCTAAAAACGCTCCGAGAATTCTCGCTTTATAATGCAAAGATTCTCTGTTAAGACTAAGGGCTACAGAACCTCAGAGACAGCAGAAAGCTTCAGCACGGTGAATATGAAAGAAAATTGAATTGCAGAGGAGGCAGGGAACCTAAAATTCTGACAGCTACTGGATGGGCCTTTGGACCTCGACGAAACGCCCAGTTCCGGCCACTTCTGCAGAGTCTCTGCCTCCCCGTATGATCCAGCACGCTCTCACCTACCTCTGTTTTGCCATCAGTTCTCCCTACCAAGTAAAGAGAGCACAGGATAAGCTTGTCTACAAAGTGTAAAGAGAACATATCCCTGCACCTTACCTTATAAGCAACAAAAATTCATTCTCATATTACTCTGATTATCTAAGACAAGTTAACACATCAGCCTGAAGCCAAGGCTGCTCGCTGCACTAAACCAAGGCAGGTGCGACCGGCCTCTCAGACAGGCTGCCCAGCCTAGTGACTGCAAACGACCGTCACGCAAAGGATACTGCTTTTCTGCAAAGGATGCTACCATACATGAATAGTTTTTAAACCTCTTCACTATGTCAGGTATTCAGTTTAAGACACCAAAAGCATGTTTCTTCACAGACTGGGGTTCCTTTGCAAGTAAACACTGTACTTAATTTACGCTAAGGATACAAAGGATGTATTGAGCAACGCTACCACTGTTCTACCACATGGGCATATACTGAAGATACAAACTGCTTTGCAGTAGCTAAACACTCAAAAAGGTGCAAATAAAAAAGCCCTGAAAGCCAACTGAAGTTCGCAGACTGGCAAAACAACTTTTCACATTCCAGAAATCAGAAGTAAAATAATCAGAAAAAGCAAGTCACGAGACACCCAGGGAAATCTTTTTTATCCCACTCGGAAGGCATTTTCTTGCTGGATTAAATTTCAATTTATTTCTAAATTAAGCCTAGCTGTGAGAGAAAGCGCGTGCTCTACAAAGAAGCTTCACAAGTGACGGTGGTCTGATAGAAGTGGCTGGACAAAACCAAGGCTGGAAGACACCAAAGCTGCAATTCAGTTTTCAAAGCAGTCAAGATTCCTATTCTATTTTTAACATTCTGTACAATGCTATAAATCTCTTAACTAACGAGCAAACTGCTTAACAAGAAAAGTCATTACAGAAACTGTTTTTCAGTTAACCTTGGTTAGTACATACTACATACAGTGAAAAGAACAGATAGGAGAAGTAAAAGTGCACAGCATTTGTAACATCTTTCCTGATCATGATGACTTGAATTTCAGGCAGATTATAACCAAAAGACATTAATTTTCACATATTGGTATGCACAGGTCACAAACATGGCTTTGTCACTTCTAAGTGCTTTTTGTTAGTTTTATGTAAGTTCAAAAACTAAATTCCTGATAGCAGTGCAACACTTGGGTCAAATTCAACAATTCATGTCCCTACCCATGCATTCTGGATAGCTAACGTAACATTGTTCTTGTAGACAAGGACATTCATCTGACAAGGCACATGCCAAACAGAAGTTGGTTTCTACCATTACAAGTTAACAGCTAAACAACGACTGAGCGAGAATAACAAGTCAACCTGTGTTACTGACACAGCCTGGGGTTTTAGGAACTCAAAAACCAAACAGCTAGACAGTGACTTTCAAATATTAAGACAGATTCACATAACATATATGCCCTCTGGAGATAAAACACAGCATGTCTTTATTCCTAGAGAAAAAAAAACCTAACGGCAGATTAACGGCGTAAAGAGGAGCCTTAGGAGGCAATACATATTTTAACATCACACTGAAAATTAAATTACTTGACAGAACTCATAACAAACTACTAACACTTCTTCAGACTGAAGCAGATAGTATTTCTCTGAAATATATTACTAGCTGTTTTATCCAGTTTGTGTAAGAATATACACAGCTGTGCTCAAAAGTTCTTCAGATTTAAGTGGAGATGGTGGATTTTTAAAAAGTTTGATGAGACAGATACATCTTTTTCATGCTAAGTCAAGTTTTAAAAAAACTTCTATAGTACATTAATACATATAAAAGGAAAAGAGCACAGAGTTTATATTTTCTCTCCTCATTTCACCATATTTCATTAAAATAAAATTCTGTTTAATTAAGGACAGTTCTTAATTTCATTATATACAATCTTAATTAAAAACCATAATATTATCTTGATTTTTTTTTTTTTTTTTGCACACTGACATACAAAAAACACAGGCACTGATACAACATCATTTAATAACGGAGGTGTTCACATATCAAAATCCTGAGGTAATGGGACTGAAGTGGATCATTCAAATTAAGTGGATATTCAGATTTCCCTTGCACTATGTAAGTGAATTGTGCGGACGTGTTGGACACAACCTCCCCTCTCCTTCCTTCTATTTTTTATAACATTACATTGATACTCAGAAGTTAAATGCTAACTTAAGTCTGTATTTGTCTTTTATGCCCATTTTGTCCACTTTATTGATCTTCTCCCACTTCACATACTTGGTATATCACAATACCTAGACAAAAATGCTCTATTTAGCTATTGCACAAAGATCAGTCTGCTATATTCCTTCACACTACACATAAATGACACATTCACATTCAAGCACTTCAATATAGAATACTGTTTCTAAGCAATAGGCACATAGAAAATCTCCAGTATTTCCATTCCACATCATCACAATCTACTCTGCTGACAGACATTATGAACTAGTAAGTAGGTAAGATATGGGAAGTAAGAAAGTAATTCTAGGCATTTATGGCAAGGGAAAATATATTTTTCTTTTTAAAATGGGAAAACACTGCAGAAATTAACAGTGAAAAACCAGGTTAGGATGTTCTTTAAAATCATGTTGCCCAGGTGTGTTTCTGAAGACCCTGAAATACATAACCGTGGCAGGTAAAGTCAGCGGAAATCCAGGTGGCCGTGGGACACTTCTCAGTCAATCATATATATTCCCACACACTTTTTCACACTACCATTAGCACCAACAAGATCACATATTTATCTAATAAAAAAGTTATCAGTGTTAGCAGCCTAAAAGCTAGCCACTGCATGCTCACACAGAGCTAGTGTCAGAGCAGAGGATGGGAAAGAGAGGCTGAGATCATGAAAATCAGAATTTCAAGCAACATCCTACTGTGGAAACACTCCTTCAACATAACATTACAAGAATGAAATAGAAAACCTTCATTGCTGTCTGGAAATAATACTGTAGAAGATATTTTACAATCTTTGAGATTAACTACAGACAGAGGAATATCACTACCTATAAAATGGAAGTAACTTGAAATTTGAATATAGAAACCAACCCATAAAAACACTATTACAAACACACAGAAATTTTATTTACTGCGTAGTGCATCATGAATATACCATATTAATTACTTTAAAATACTAGGAAAACACAGCAACTTAATTCTTACAGTACCTCCGATTTACTTGCATCTCAAGTTGTTGTATTTTTTCCAACAGCCCTTTTTCAGCAGCTTCCCTCTGTAATTCAAACTCTCTACAAGCAGTCTGTACTGCATCCTCCTTTTCACAACTGAGCTTCTGAATGAGCAACTGCCTGTCTTGTTCTTGGTTAGATACTAACAGTTCTTTCTCTTCTTTAAGCTTATGGATAATAGCTTCATATTTTCCCTGCTGCTCACAGAGAGATAATTTTTCTGTTTTTTCCTTTTCTAGGGCACTCGCTTCCACCTCTAACCTACTTTGTAGTTCCGTTATTTGCTCCAAAAGTCTTTTTTCTGCTTCAGAAGTTTTTTGATGAAGAAGTGTAACTTTATTTAGTTCAGTTCTAAGCAAATTTGATTCTTCTTCGTATCTGTCTACTAACTCAGAAATGCACTGATCTTTCTCAATTGTCATCAGAGTCCTTAGTTCTGATAAGCCCACTTGATATTCATCACTGTTAATTTGTATTTTATTGTTTAATTTATCAATCTCCTTTTTTAAGCTTTCAGTTTCCTTATCAATCTGATACTTTAAGGTCTCTTGCTGCTGGTTTCTGCTTTCTTCCAAAAGAAGTTTCATTTCATCAGTTTCTGCCTCTTTCAGGGCAAGTTCAACTTCTAATTTGCACCTCAAATCAGACAGATCTGAAACCTTAAGTCGTAACTCTTCTACTTCTTGTTGTTTCTCTTGTATAACTACTGCATGAGACGCCTGCATTTGTTCCAGTCTATGCTGGTTCTCTTTTTTTAATTTATCTAAACAGTCCTTGTGCTCAGCTAGCACCTTCTCAAATTCCTGTAAATGTTTGGCTTGTAGGTTGTTTTCCAGTTCTTTTAAATGGCTTTGCTCTAAACTTTCGAGTTCTGCCCGCAGGAGTTGCAGTTTTTCATTGTTTTCAACATGAAGTTTTTTCAAGTCTTCAAGCACTATCTCACGTGACTGTCTCAGTTCCTTAATTTCACAATTTTGTGTCTCCATTTGGCATTCCAATTCAAGTAATTTCTGGTCCTTTTCATTCTGAAGGCAAACTACAGCTTCTTTCTCATTTTTCACCATTGCAAACTCATCATTCTTATTCTGAAGAACTTCCTCAAGGCCTAATAAGTCACCTTTTAACTTTTTAATCTTCTTTTTATTTTCTTCACCATCCTCCAATAATTTATTAATTTTAGTTTCATATTCACTTTTCAAAGACTCTAATTCCTGTTGATGTTTATCTTTTAGTGTTTTTTCAAGTGAAAGTTTTACCTTCTCAATAGTATTTACTATTTCTAATGAAGTGCATTTTAAAGAATTAGAAAAGTCACACTGTTCTCTTTGTACAAGTGTTCTAAAGTGGCAAAGATCTTCTTTTATACCTCTTAAATGTACCTTTGAGTCTTGGGCAATAACCCTGCACTTCTCCATGCAAACATTGAGAGGCGCATTTTCTACTGAAACGTCTTTTACACCAGAATTCGTATCTTGCATACGTCTGCTGTCTATTGCATTGATAACTGAAGAATAAAGAGATTCCACCATCATTTCTGGACTTTGTGGATCACTTATTACATTAGGAGATACTGGATTTTCTTCTATTACAAATTCATTTACTGCTGACATAAAGTCAGATTCCGGACTTTCTGCTAATGAATCCAAGTCTAATGATCCTTGCTTAAGACCTTGCTCCAAGTTTGGATGAGCAATAGTTTCAAAATCAAATGTATGAGCATCAATGCTGTCTGGAGACAATTCTTCTAATGGAGCTGGGGGACACACAGGAGGACACAGGGGACCCTGAAGACTGAGTGATGGAGGAGTTCTTGACGAGGTAGCAATTGCGGTTCCTGTTGTACTTTCCATCCTTGGTGTGGTAGCAGATTGTGGCGATGCTTGACTATTGGAGGCCTGCAAGTTACAAGAAACGAACACTTAACGAAGTGATAGGCAAAACTGTTAATATTTTTAATTGATTAAAAATTACCAGGCAAAACAAGAACTTAAAAAGTCAGCCTTATTATCCATAACAGTCCAAAATATGTCCAACTAAAATTGAAGTAAAAATTACAGAAATTCAGATAGATTTTCAAGTAAGTTTCAAAAAAGCACCACGTATAAATACATCAATATTAAATGTTACTCTATCTGAAAGTCCTACATAGATCACATATAACTGTATTTGAAAGGGCTGAAACATAAGTCTGGATGATAAATAAAACTGAGGTAACCAGAAATAAGCTTTGCTTCCTAACAGCCTATTGATTTCAGTCTTCCTAATAACTTTGTTACTAAAATATTTTTATTTTTGTCACCAATACTGCTATTAAAAAAATCAGTGTAATCAAGTCACTATTAATATACTAAACTAAGATGGTTTACAAAAAGCTTTACTACAACAAAACTGTTGCCTACTAACATCTCAAAAATATGCATTAGAATTGTTCTGCTTGGGAGAGTGCAGAAGTAGTACAGTATAATGAAGAGCACACTCTAATTAAAAGCAACATTCTGACTTTTCACAATGCAAGTCATCACAGCCTATGTGGATGTTTTTTCCCCTCCATGCAGCTCCCAACACTCCCAATTTTTGTCATTTTACCTCCAGACCCTGGATACCACCAAATCCTGACTCTGTAGCACCAGATCATTCAATATTCAGCTGAAAAGCTAATGATTAGAATAACCACCCATCATCAACCATGAGTAACAACAGCATGTAAAAGCCAAGACAAAGATTATATAAAGCTTCTCCACCTTCATGGAATTGTTCCTAAGTAATTCTGACCAATTCCAGTGCTTTTGACTCTTAAAAAGCTAAAAACTCACCTTCAAATCAATTTTCCAGTTAATTGTGATTAGATGATACGTTTAAATCTCATTATCATCACTTCTTGTTCATTACTTTATGAATTATAAAGCAAGATCTCAAGTTCCAGTGTATACTCTGCTGTAAAGTGTAAATTCATGCACAGTGTTTGAAAACTCATCTTCACTATTTCAAAGACATCATACTTTTCTATACTGCCATGGAATATATACTTTAAGTGAATTCAGCTGAAGTTTGATTTATCATATTTATAACAATCGTAACTGTAGGCCAAGTTACATGCACTTGTTTCTATGCACGTGTAACTCAGTAAAGCACCATTTTGAAATGCTTTAAAAAATAATCAACCTCGGCAAGACCTTCGACTGTACAAACAGCCTGTGTTCTGTGATTTTCAAGCTTTTTGTATGCAACTACAACTCAATTTAACTGACAGTATGATGAATCTACCAGATTACACCTCAGTTACAGATTTTACCTTTCCTATTTATGTCCTGGGTTCAGCTGAGACAGAGTTAACTTTCTTCTTAACCCAGGACAATTTAATAGATTTAACATAATAAATTTACTGCTTGCAAGCTCTGTTTGACAGAATAAATGAAGTATGCATTAACTCCTCTTCCTTTACCACCTTCACATCTACCAGAACTAGGAACAAAAGGTCAACCTATAGTATTTTTACACTATTAAGTACAACAGGGAATATAAAAGCCCTAACACCGACAATAATATCATCTGCAGATTCTTAGAACAAAAACACAAACCTTAACCTTCAGGAAGTGCAGAATACATCACAGTGAAAGCCTAAAAACAACGTACAGCCTCAGTATCCACCAAGGATGCACTGCTGAATGAGTTTGTAACAGGATGGAGAGCAAAGTGATTTCTCCTAAGAAAATTAATGTGAAACATGCACAGTTGAAATACATAAGGAGAGTATCTATGACATGTAGGATGAAGAGGCATGAGCAGGATCATCCAGATCACAAACTGGAAGAGATGCTGACTTTTTCGAATGGATCAGTGCTGTGAAAGATCTGATGCATTGTCTGTAGCACCATACCCAAACCATTACCTTGCTTTTCCATCCTTCATCCTTGAAGGACTTATTTGATCTTATTCATCTGAGGAATGTGACCACCCTGAATAGAAACTGCTCCTAAAAGACCCATGGGAATATTTACAGTAAAAGATTCTCATTAGATGTTCAGTCTCAAAGTGCTGGAGATCTTTCAGAATGGTGCTTCTCTGCAAAACGCCAACACTGCCTCCAGCCGCTATTCCTGATGATCCTGCTCATGCCTCTTTTCTAAACCACCCACATTGTCTCCATGGATTTAAACTGTGTGTCTGGTGTTCTTCAGTAAGTTAGTTTTTATTGAAGAAACTTTTGCTATCCATTGGACTCAGCTACTTGACTGGCAACAATTAGTGGAGCTGGGCAATAAACGGTAATCAACAGAACTCCAAAAAACCCCAGACAGAAGTGACAGATACTGGACTGCTGATGTATAAATAGACAATTTTTATCTTTTAAATCTTTTACAAATGGCTGCTACCCAAAAAGGGACCCTGTTGTTCTCTGTACCATGCCAATGTTCTCTTAATGGAGATGTAGTGTGACTAACTGAATTCTGAACTGAGATTCAGAAAGAATCTATTTCTAGATCTGACAATCATCTGTTTAGCAGAGCTGCATTTACACCTCACCTCCACTGGCCTTTGCATCTATGTGAAAGTAGATCATACAATGATTTTGAAATCAAATTATGAAAACCCATTGTAAAAAGCTTATGTTCACTACATACAAAATATTTTTATTTATCAAAAATGAACATAGGACATGAGGCAAAAAAAACTTAAAGGGAAATGCTCCTTTTGTTAAAGGTACTGTAAGTCCAGGTTTAAGTATTTCCATTGGGTTTAATTTCAGCTTGCTGTTTATCAAAGAAAACTGAGAAAAATAAACACTGAAGGATACTGCATATGCTGATACATGCCTGGATTCAAAGCACATGCTTTAAGTGACCAAAATTTAACACTGATAACAGTAATAAAAGCTAGTATCACAGATGTCAGTAAGCACATATGAAAAAACCACTTCAAAGTCTTTGCATATCGGAAGGCCATACAGAAAACCACATGGAAAGGAAAGATGATGTCTACCTTTGGCACGCCTGTAGAATCATCCTAGAAGGTAATGAGTAAGGATGTTGCATGAAGAAGTTAAACCTCATGTTTGGAGTAGCTGGAACTATATGGAAGACTTTGCTTACTGTTCCCTATTTCCCTGAGAAGCTGCTGCCTGCCACCTAGTCTATTTACAATCTACAGGCAGCAATGTACGTGTATGTCACATACTGTAACTCCTGTGATGACAAAGGAAAATGAATCAAGAGCTAACAAGAAAAAATAGCAAGCAGATACAGAGAAGCAGAGTTAAATTTTAAGTTCTCAGGTGTTGCTGGATTTCATGACTTGTTCTAGTTACGTTGCTATGATGAACACAGTCAGGTAAGGGGGCAATTCTTGGAAGGATTACAAACAATGTTTGAATTTTAAATTCAACTAGAACAAATGGTAGATTCATAATCTAACTTTAAAAGCCAGCTTTCTCTTACAAGAGAAACTTTTAATACCAAAGGATTGCATATGTTAATCACCGACTAACCATGGAGAAGACACCTTAATCATCTTAACATGACTCCTATGGGCACCTCATCTTTCTCCTGGATATCTTTAACCCAATCACGGATCTGCTTAAACCTTGTCTGTATTATGGAAATGAGGACACAGCAATGTCTTTGTTGTGAGACCATTAAATTACAAAGAATAAGCAGAAAGCTTTATAAAAAGGAAAACAAATTTCAAATAGTAACAAGTTAAATGAAAACCCACAACAATGTTCTTTAAGTAGTCTGATGTAATACTAAAAAAAGAAATCAGATATCAGATAGAGAAGGATATCATCACTAATATTCCATGAACTTGAAAGCTGAAATAATAAGAGTTACAGGGACACTTAAAAAGAAATGCTACTAACATCCCCAGTAAGGCACTGGATCTCCTCTTGTCCCGGTTTTGACTGGGACAGTTAACTTTCTTCATAGTAGCTAGTAAGAGGCTACGTTTCAGATCTGTGCTGAGAAGGCAGCTGATGTTTATAGTTGTTGCCAGGACAGTCAAGGACTTTTCAGCTTCTCACGCTTTGCCAGTGTCTGTAGGTGCAGGAGAAGCTAGGAGGGAGCACAGCCCACAATTACTAGCCTGGGATTGAGACCCAAATTGTCCAGTGGTTTATTCCATATCATGCATTTCATGCTCAGTACATAAGTAAGGATCTGTCCAGGAGTACTGACTCTCTCAGATGGACTCTCTCTAAGCCGGCTCTTGGACTCTCAGGCTTTTATCTTTTCTGCGACTGAGGTTTAGGGACTCTCCCTGCTCTGGGATCGTTGGCCAGGAATGGGCTGGGCCTTGGTCATCAGGTGGTGAGCAACTGCACTGCGTATTGCTCATTTATATATTTGCATATTACTTGTATTATAATTGTTAATATTGCTATTATTTTCAATATAATTGTATTTTAGTTATTAAACTGTTCTTATCTCAACTCATGAGTCTCTTTTCCCTTTGCCCCTTTAATTCTCTCCCCCATCCCCAGGATGGACAAGGGTGAGCGAGTGGCTGCACGGCGTTCACTGCTAGCCAAGTGGGTAAACCACAACACCTCTCTGACTTGCTCTTTTCTCATTTATCAGCAGACACAGCTTTTCTCTCCTGCCTAAAGCAACTATCAAAAGATCAGCTGCTGTGGCTGATACAGTAGGACAAACTCCCATCTGACCCAGACAGAGATAAACTGCTGCACTACCAACAAGCCAGGGAAACTATCCCAGTCCAACTTCAAGAACCAGGTTTCTGCTGCTACTTGCAAGGAAAGGGAGGTTGGGGTCAAATGTGTCTACTTGGGAGAGTACAAGAGCAATATTCTGCTATATGGTCAAGACTCAATGCCTACACAGTCATCGTCAACTCTGCACCAAGCCAGGACAATATTTCACAGTTCACAAACACACTGTGTACGTGCAGGAAGCTGTAGGCATCTTCATGACTACTAATAAATCTTTATTTGTCCTCTATATACTGTAAATTCTCAGTGATACTAAGGATAAGAAAAATAACATTCTCAAATTATTTCAGTAATTCTACACAAAAAAAGAACACAGGCAAAAGTATATAATTTAAAAACACTTCTAATTCATCTGTGGAACAAAGCAACACAGAAAGATCTAGTATCTTTCATCAAGAAGTAACAAGAGCATTGCTGCTGAGAAGGAAACATCTCACTGACAGATCTGCTTCAATTCCAAAAAAAGGGCTGAAATCAATCATTGAAATTACACGCAGAGATGGGCATTTTCAATATGACATCATGAACGGCCCAGCTCTGACTGTGCAATGCAATTTACTCTAAGGAAAGAGACAATTATCCGTCTAAATACTCAGCATCTCTGAGTCAGTGAAGAATCAAAACTGGTCAAAGCACAGCAAAAGAGGAGAGTGGAAAGAACAGATCCTCCTGATTTGGCAAACATAGTTTTTGTGCAATCAGACACTGATAAAAAATTCTCAGATAAGCAAGTCTGAACCAAAAAGGCAAACCATCAAGACTCCAACGAGTAAGGCACCTTGCCTGCTTATTTTTTCTATTGTTATCATGTATCTTTTTTAAAACTTAATCCTTCGATTTATTTTACATTCTTCTGGCATTGCAAGCCTCAGTGAAAAATTAATTCGTTAGAAAACCTGTCACCATCCTGGTTTCTTACGAGATAAATTTCAGGATGCTCCAAGTTGGGGGTGAACTTCTATATTTCAGAGCATGGTCTGTTGGAAGAGCACATACAGAGGACTCCCAGATTTCACCAAATGTACACCCCTCCTACCCATTGCATTGGCTAATATAGTGGCCAGCCCCTAACACCCTTGTTCTTAATAGCTGCTCATATAAAACCTGATCTTCATAAAGAGAGAAAAGAGATAAGAAATGACACAAATTACACACATTTTTTATTACAGAAGAGCAGCCCAGATCTCTTATTTTACACAAAGGAAAGACTTCCAGTAAATCTCTTTTTCAAGTCCCAGAGGAGAGGAATAAGAAGCATTCTGGTTTAAGGAGTAATTTGCTAATTCAAAATTGAACTTGCCCATAATCTTGTCAGTTACAGAAGATGCTTCTAGTCAGCAAAGTGCGTACAAACACACCATAGATGACAGCATGGAGTCCCACAAAAATGACACCTCTTTGCTACAGCAAAACTGCTAAAGAAACCCAGTTTGAAGCAGTCAGCTTCACTTAAAATTTTAAGCACTGCTAAATGCACCCAGCATTTCATTGGGACAGGCTACAGCCAGAAGCTAAAAGGACTGTGTTTGGTGTATTACAAAAGTTAGAGGCTGAATGCACAGAAGCAATCAAAAGTGACTGGCAGAAACAGTTTCTAGGGAAAAGAATCTGCTTGACAGGCAGAGTGAAACTAGGGAGATATAACTTTGCCATCTGTTCCTTCTATACTCAAAGAAAAAGACAGACATTTCTTCCCTTTCCACAAAAGCAGGGCTGCAACAAAGCAGTAGGTAGGACATCAATATTTAGGCTAACGAGGACAAGCAAGGCCCTAAATTCTTCTTAACTGCTTAAGCAACGAAAAAATCCAGAGAAGCAACAGCTACATTAAATACAAACTAAAGCGACAAAGGCAAAATGCACACATTCTGCATGCAGAAGCTTAAGAAAATGTCAGAAAATAGAAATATTAACAGAATAATGCTACAATTTCTGTGGAATATAAGCATCTGTTAAATATTTAGAAGATATTAAATTTATTTTGACTATTCTTTAGACAGACTCACTTTACTCATTGAAGAGCGCAAAATTCTCAGAATATTTACTAGTATGTCATTAGAAAGAAAACTATTATTATGCAATTATGAGACCAACTAATCTTTACATCTGGAAAAATTACATTTCTTTCTGAAGTGGCTGATAAAACAATATTATGAAAATATTTTACTCTTTTGAATAGAATATTCTCTTTTCTTGGTAAAGAAAAACAAAAATACCTTTTGTTCATTCAGCAGGTCTGTAATGGTTTGTGACATTTCATCGAAACTCTGTGCTGCCTTTACCAGGTTATGTAGAGCACGTACATGCTGGTGAAGAGGTTCAAAGTCACAAAGTATGGGAACCCTTAAAAACAGCATAGGATTATTTTTTTTCCACATTGTTAATCTAATATTCAAATATGTTATTATGTGTATATTCCAACAAGACTAAGTTTCCCTCCATATAAGGTTTGTACTTTATTCTTTTCATTTATTTTACACAGAAAATCCACTAAAACCACCTGGTATTTGTGTTTTAAATTAAGAACCTGAGATTTTTTAAGATAAAACACAATGATGGGGAAGTAATATGTCAGTCTTTCATTCTGAGGAAAAACATTTACCAGCAGCAACTAGAGAGAATAACAGTAACAGAAGAGAATTCATAGTGAGTAAATCTGTAATTGAAGCACTTATGTTTGCAAATGACTCTATTCTTCTCTCCAGTTGGATACTCTCCAATCCAGCTCTTCCTTTGAATTAGCTATTAATTCTCTACTATTTTATTTTAATGATAGGTAACCTAAATTAAAAGACCGATTAATGTGTCATGATCACATTGCAAGCGTTACAAGATAAGCTTTCAATGGTAAGTTTTAAAAACTTCTGGAAAAGCAACACTTATTTCATTTTTCTTGAGAGTCCGTATATCCAGAATTTTTAATTTGTTCAGGAATAGCTACACTGAAATCATGCAGCAGGAGTTCATTTAGACTAACAATATAATAAAAGCAGATTAGACTTCAATGTATATTGCATTCTCTGTTCAACACATAGGGCAAGTGGTATTTAGTGTATTTTTGTAGAATTAGATTTCAATAATTGCTCAAATATATGATTTCAGAAGACTGAAGCACTGTAAGCAAATAGAAGCATCATTTGAATTATGAAGCTCAGGGGTTCAGTGCTTACAGAAAAGGACTTTGCGCTGCGTCCCAGTTTGCCCATTTCTTGTTCTTTAGATGTGAAATAAAAATACCAAAGAAAGTACCACTCCAAAATTTTTTCTAAAGCTCAGTGTCTACCAAGGTGCATGACAGCTCTGCCCACTTGAGTTGCAAGTCCACCGCCAACATCAATATTTCCATTAAATGTAATCCTGAGCTCAGAAACCAAGAGGAACATGACATAATCCCAACTCGATTGCCATCCAGTGGAAAGCTATGTCACTACAATTTGGACCAACTAAAACAGTTTGGTTAGCGATTGGTTTTCTGACAACAGCAAGGCAAAATTCTTCCTGACCTCAGTCCAAACTTCCCAGGAAGGTTGTAAAATTCTCACAAACCCAAAAATCAGGCAAACACGAGCAACATGACACTATAGATTGCATTTTTTTTGCTCTCTGAATCATTAAAGATGAAGCCTAAGAGCAGAACCAGAGAAATTAAAAGGGTGCATCAGTTGTATCATGATCGAGGGCAAATCCACTGTCAAGCAGACTAAGATCATTATACTTAATTCCAGCAGCAATACCCTAAGGATGGCCAGGAATTCTGAATCAGAAAGAATGCTGGTACAAAACAGAGGTGAAAAATGCAGTGAATTCAGCTCCTGCACCGTGCACCAGTAACAGGCTGACACTGTTGGTGAACCTGACAGATAACAGTGGAGCATCCTCCTTTTGGATTTACCTTCTCATCCTTTGTGAAATTGTGGCCTTGGGCCTTGAAAAAAACAAAACAGGAATCTCAGCAAACCTCTTAACTGCAGATCTCTTCTAGGAGAAGGATGATGAATACATGCAGCACCTGACTGCGGTCACACTGACGGACAGATCTCTTCCTAGACAGAACCTTACATACAACTTGCTACTGCCTATTTCTTGTCTGTTATCTTGGTTGGCATTTCTCTACCTGATTGCTACAGATTTAAGACGTAAGAGTTCGAAAGCTCACTCTAACAGTCAGCTTTTCCAGAAAGACATCTCCAAGCTCTAGACAAGCTGCCTGTGAGACCAAGCAGTAGCTTTCCTGTCTACATTTGCATGTCTGCCTCATTGTTGGGAGATAAGAAACATGGAAATTGAGCTTCCTTCAAAACTACGGATTTCCATAGACAGCAAAGGCATGTAGAGAATATACCTTTTAGTAAAATAAATCTGTCAAGGGAAAAACCAGTAATTGAACACAGGAGATGTCTATGAACTCATGCTGGGCTAGAGAAATTTTACTTCTTCCAGAATGCCACTTAGCAAAGAGCAAATAATAATAAAAAAAAAAAGCTAGTTCTGATCTGACAAAACGTAGAGTTACGAGTTTATTTCAATTTAAAACTGACAACTATTTTTTTTGTTTTTCAGATATGAAGCAGCTCAGAGGAATGTCCGGCATCCTTTACATCTCAATACAGAATACATGTTCAAATCATCCAAGCCTGAATACATGAAGCATACAGACAATATGTACCTGCATTAAGTCAGCAAAGACCATGGTTCAGTTCAAAAACTATCCTTGTCTGTTCCTCAAGAAAAATGAACTGAGAGGGTGGGCCGAAGGGGTGGGAGCGGGGGGAGCTATTTACATAACAAAGTTGAAAAAGGTGCTTTACCTGAGTAACGGCTGTACTTCTGAAGGACAAAAAGACTGCAAAAATTGCAAGTCACTTAATGAGATATCTGGAAGCTCACTGTCAAATCTGCGAGGTTTTCGTGTCTATATTAAGAAGAAATTAATTTACACATTGTTGGTAACATAAATAATACCACAAAAACTAAGGAAGGATTAAAAAAAGAGCTTTAGCAATAACACAGAAAATTTGGTGTTAAACTGATCTCAAAAGATTTCATATGTTTTTATAAAGGAATCATGTCTGGCCCCACCCCCCTAAAAATAATTTACATTTATTGTCATGAATCTATCCATAGTGCCTCGGGCAGCAGTAGACTAGAGTATTTAATTTGGAAAGGTCCTACAAAAATCATCCAGTCTAATTTCCTATTACCAAGCTTCATAAGCATTAAGGAAGTGTTTAAAGAGTTAAGGGATAAGAGATGGCACTGAAGCTTTATTTATTGTGCTGCTAAACATAGTCAAGTACTAATTCAGTTCTGTATTCAGAACACTGACATGAGTAGCATTCTTATTTTTCCAAGTATCCTTTAAAAAAAAGCTGCAAAGGAAAAGCTGAAAATGTTAAATAATGCAAAGTGAGAGGGCAACTGGGAAAAGTTATCTTACTTGAATTAACCAAGCTGTCTGAAATCGAAGTTAACAGGCACTGATTGATTAAAGCTCTGCTTTCTCACCCCTTCATGTTATTAGCCCATAAAGAGATGAAAATATTTTTCCACTCATCCAGTGATTTGATTACAGAAAAACAAGAAAATCTTTTACTTGCTTTTACTAACCGATTAATTTTATGGCTCTATTATCCAAAAGAGAGGATTAGATGATCAAATTACTCCTCTTGGCTTCTTTTTTCTTATCATTAATAGCAATTTTTTGTTCAATACCACAGACTCTTTGTTACAAAGGAGTATCAACTTAACATTTCCTCTCCCACCACGCTGCAAGTTACAAATTGATGTTACTATAGGTCACACGAAACAGCAAACACGAGCTCCCAGCTTCTTCATCTGTGTCAGAGCAATGTGACAGGCACACAGCTTGAATGAATTAAGCTTAGGTTTTAATTTATGGAAGTACCGTTTATAAAAAATAAACCTAAAAAATATACTGAGTACATACACAAAAGGATGGAGGCCAGGAGTCAAGTCCTCTAAACAAACGATTCCTTAGAAAAGACTTCCCTGGGTTTAAAAAAAAAAAAGTTATTAAAAAGAAATGCAACATATAAACAATGCATCAAGAGAAAATAAGTAAGCTACTGTAGTTTAACAGCTGAACTGGATTTGAAAGCATTACTAACTACACCATTTCTTAACAAGGTAAGAATTGCAGGTGACCACAGAACTTCACGCAAAACCCACCATCCACGTAGAACTTCTCAGTTAATTGAAGCATCTTTCTGCTTACTGTTCACTGCTTCAAAAGACTCAACTCCTTTATTAAATTTTCACTGTAATCTTGCTAATCTCTTTTCCAAAATTTTGATAAACTTTTGCTCAATTTTATTATTTTAGCAGTTCATTCAGAACATAAGTTGCAGACTTTGCAGAAAAAAGAAAAAATAAGCAGATTTCTTTTATTGGCAACTTCATTTTAATTTTTTTTTTTTTTTAACTTCTGGTCAAGCTCTTTAATATGTGGGACTTCATTCTTGTTTTTTAATGAAGTAGTACAGAGGAAGTCCTAGCAATATGCAAACATTCAGTAATGGTTTTTAAAGTGTCATTTAAAAGAACTTGCAGAGCATGTTCAAACAGAAACTGCACTCGAATGTAATAATTAGAAATCTTCTACTTTACAAGCACTAAACTAACTATAACTTTCACAGTGTTTTGCGTAATCCATATGAAAGAGTTCATTAATTTGATTAATGGAAAAATTAATAGAAAAATAGATCATTCATAATAGGACCGTGTGACACTCTGCATGCATCTCCTATTTAATTAAAAAAAATATACAGGTATTTAAGCTACGATATAATTAAAGTATTTTAACTAAAGACAAAAGTCTAACGTAAGCACAATGCTGATTTGACAGAAGAGAAAGTACTTACTGAACAGTTTACCAAAAGATTCCCTTTTTGCCTTTTCAGCTTCATATAGGTGTTTCCCATCTTTTATTAAAGCACCCGCCCACTATGGAAGGGAAAATATGTAGTTAGTTGTTAATTTATAGATTGACACAAAGATTTGGTCTCAAAGTTTTACTTCACTTACCTCCCTGTAGTGTTTTATGAACATTTTTCTCCTCACAACCTCAACAACAGCTAGACAGTACATTTGAGGAACAGTACTGAGAGCTTCTACGACCTTGACCCTTTCTAGGAGCTCTGTTACGAGACGAAGCAATGCTTGTAGCTTCTCTCCATCTTGGTCAGCGTGAAGCATTACAAAACAACACCACCTACAAAAGCAGGTTACACTTTAGAAGATAACAACTTAGGAATCTTTTCTACGTTTAAATCTCACTAAGATGAGGAACATGTTTGGATGAACTGAACAATGACATCGTTTTACGGGGGACAACAATAAGCTACGGGAGTACCAAGCAATTCAGGATTCAGTAGTTGCCTTGCAGTTCCCTGTTATCTATATCTGTGCTCAAAAAATGAACACTTGCCACCATTTGAGTTAAGGTATTAGTTTTGACAGGTAATGCTCTTAGGATACATAACCTTAGGAGGAATAATAATGTAACCTTCTCCAGAAGAATTAAAAAAATCTGGTGTGTCCAGGGCAAGGAAGAGACTACTTTTTTGCTTATTATATGATGCCAACAAGTGGTCAGATCAAAACACAGAGGGAAGTACATTTTCCACACTGTATAGTTAAGTTGCAGAACTTGCAACAAAACAGGAGTTTGTGGACTCACAAAGAAGTTGGACTGTCTCAAGGAAAAAACCCTCCCTCAGCAATGAAAACACTGCTTCTTGATCATCTTGATCAGATAAGAATATTGTCTTCTAAGAATATTTACATATGGTTAAATTCACATTTTTTCCTCATTATTAGATTCTTCTTAGGGTCATTTGCTAACTGCTGCTGAAGACAAGCTTGAATAACCTTTGGTTTGAGCCAAAATACAGTGGGTTTTTTTGTATGTTTGTTTTGGGGGTTTTGGGGGGTGGTGCATGTGTGTGAAAGTGAGGGCAGGCTGTTGTGTAGTTGTTGGTTTTGTTTTGTTTTTTCTACATCTATGCTTTATTCTTCTCTTCAGATCTCCCCTCTCTGCATTCACTCTCCACACCTCACTAGCTTGTTCTTTACAAAGGGATGCAAGTCTTTTCCTCTAACAACTTCTGAATTAAGTGTATCCTACCCAAATACTTTAACATATAAGAAATGAAAGTGATATTTATGGCAACATAGCTTCTCCATACTATCCCTAAATACCTGCTACAGTGAAAAGCAGTGCAAAAAAATCATCCTTTCATTGGGCTAAGAAAAAATGGGAACAAAGACAGCCAAATTCATATTTCAATTTACCTAGCAGTAATGTATTTTACAAGCACAATGGGATCTTGCTGCTAGTGCGCTGTTGATTCTGTTTTACTTCCTGCTCCTTGCATCTGCCTCTTCTATACAAACTGCAATCTCTTCAAGAAGGGAAAAAAACCCAACAGCTACTTGATGGGTAACCAGCATGCAGGGCTAACAGGGTCACAACGTTGCCTAATTATTTCTACTAGCATTTATTTCAAAAATTATTCAACTCTCTATACTTTTCCTATGCATCTGAAATGAAAAATTATCTAAAGCTTAATTTTTAAGTGGAGTAGTGTGAAAAACAGTATTTCCCATTGAGCAATATAGACTAGGTTCTTGGATATTGTTTTATTGATATGAAGACCATTTAAACTCTAAGAAAAGCTTATCTGAAAATAATATTTTGTGTCTCACAAATAACTTCATATATAAACTGAAGTGACCCAACTTCTTTTCTCTCTCATTAAGAAAAACTCTATGCATTACCAAAGATTTTCTTATAACACATTATTTAAATGCAAGTCTTGATGCAAGTGGAAGCAATATAAAGTTGAAGAGCTGTAACTTACTTCAGTCTGACTTGTAGATTATTTGCAAGCTCCTGTTTGGCAGTGGTACATTTCTGTTTAATATCTAACAGTTTTCTGTGATTAGTTAACATAATCATCAGCTGATTAGCATGACTCAAACACAAATCAGGCAGCACAGAAGGATCTTTCAAGTTCTCAGCTCTCTTCTGATTAGCCAAAAATCCCTAAAGGAAAAGAGACACGTTTGTTACACAAGCTTTGTGACAATCAAGAAGCATGGAAGTGATCCATCTTCTCTGTAAGAATCCAAGAGTTTCAATAAACTTACTGCAACCATTCAGGAGTATTATAGAAAGCTACATAGAAAAGTGTCAAAGCTGCTTTCTTTTCATTCTATAATCCAGTCCAAATAAATCTCATCTGCTATTTCTCTCCCAGTTACCAATACAAGCCTACAACAACTTTACACAACTAATGAACACCAGTGAAAGATCACAAAAAGGTTAATGCAGCAGAAGAGTAGCTACTAGAATGGAGACCATCAGTATAATTTCTGCAAACAACCAGCTTGTTACCTTCTGGCATATGCAAGACTTAACACCAACTTAGAGCATATTCAGTACTACTGTGGGTTAACGAATAAATTTTTTGCATAAAGAACTTCACATATTAAACAAATTTTTGAGAGCCAAGACCACAGCTAGACATCTTATTTGCACGTAGGAGCTGGGCACAGCAAAGAATTATCTGTTGTGGATGGTCACAGGCAACCCCTAAAAGGGTGGCTGGCAAAACAGGGAAGATGGACTGCCTCAGATTGCTGTTCTACAAGCTAGTTTATTAAACCTTTGTTTTCTTAATAGAGAATTCAAAACCAGACAATAGTTGTGTTTCTTTCTGAAGCTGAGGTTGATGAGAACAGTAAACCATAGAGAGCTATACAAAACTGCTGAAAAATGAGACCACTGTCATTGCTGATTTGATATTGAATGCAAAACAATCTTGTCATAGATGCTATAAAATACATTTGCAAAGCCTGCAATAAATACTCATATCCTAGTGAGAACAGCACAGACACCCACCTATCAAACAAGTACATTAGGTGTAATGAAAAGGAGGAAGATGCATACTGAAGGTGAAAGAGAATACTGAAGAGTCAATCACTTGATGAATTCTGAGCAACCTCCCTACTGAATAAGCAATGACCCTCTGGGAAAGAAAAGCAGGCTGCAAACGTTTTAACTGTATGTAATCACCTGAGCAAAGTGAATGGAAACCAGAAAATGTGGGAGGAACTGTTACTGCAGAAGACAGCCCCAAGAAAAGAACTTGGGTTGTTTAGTCAAGTAAAACAAAGACATCAAAGAAACACGCTGTGATAACCATTAGGGAATTACCAAACACCAAAGCCATAGGCAGTAGAGGCATAAGAGCACTTTCACATTGCGAAGAATGGATGTTTATAAACATTAGGACAATCAGATTCTATATAACTTTGCAACAGGAACAGGGAAGACAAGAAAATAAGTGTCTTTAAATAGCATATCTGTAAGCTTTTTAAATTCATCATCACATGGACCCTGAAGTTTCACAAAACTGGATGCAGTGAGCTAGAAAGTCCCTTCAAGCTTTACTCTCTGTTCCAGAAGGCTAATCATAAATTTGATTATTTTTTGCCATTTCTGTATCTATGGACCCACATTTGAAATAAATCCCTCCAACTGAAGTTCTGATTTTCTAGCTGTTTTTCTATTTCTAGACCATAGGGACAACAGAAAATCCCTCCCACAACTCAAACCTGAAGGTCCCCAATTTTTCTAACTCCCGAGCTATATAATACAGCAGGGTCTTAACTCCCCTTTCCAGCTCAGAAAATAACACATGCCCTCTCAGCACATGAAAAGCTAACTGCAT